>NC_057809.1:360852724-360871703 GCF_018294505.1 Triticum aestivum
GAAGCTCCGCAGTGTCGCCCCGCCGCCCGATGCGTCGACGGCCGCCGCCTCCGTCGCCCTGCCCTTCTCCGGTGAACGGTGCCCCGACCGCGCCTCGGATTCCGTGCAAACCCTAGATCTGAGAGAGGTTGATTTTTTTCACCAAGTCCCCGGATTTTCCTAGCTCAAGTGCTCTTGTTCATAGCCCCGTAACTTTGTATCCGTTGATCTGATTCATGCATATAGCATATCAAAATGTTCATCTCAGAGAGTAAATCATTTCATTCCATTGCATCATTTCCATTTGAGTTCATCTTGATGCCCGAAATGCTGTTAGAAGAGGGGTACGTGAGATAATTGTCAGATCTGCTGCTCCATTTAGCTTTTTGTCATTTTTTCCATGATTATTGTGTGCATGATAACGCCATGAGTTATACATATGTTTTGTTAAGGGTTTTGTCATCTTTCCAGAGGTGCAACCCATTTATTTTTGTGATGTGTGTGGTGACTAGTGCAAGCTTGCAAAGTGGTGCACTTGCTAATTCTGTTTTCAGGGACTTAGCATTTCCACTAAGTCTTTGAGCTGTTTATCTCATGTTGCCATATGTTCATGTTGTTTCCTAGTGATCCGTGCCTCTTTTGAGGATGATCAGTAAGGATGTTTTATTAATCTTGTAGTGCTATATCCATCCATGTCTTTGTTTGCAATTATGGAGCACCCTATCTTGAGTCAATCGAGCTCTACTTTTGCTACTTTGTGAATCTCGGCAGATTGTCAACTTGTTTGCAATTTTGCCGATGATGTTGTAGTTGATCCGTGCACGCTATGCTATTATTCTTGCCATGTCTAGCTTGCATTTTGTGCCTTCTTGATTGATGTATGCTTATCTTGTCATGACTTGCACCGTAGTGAGTGCATCGAGCCCGTAAACATGCCTACTTGAGTTATGTTTCAGCATGTGCCAGTTTTCACTAAGTCTGAAAACTGATTATGTTTTTGCCATGTTCACATGCTTGCAATTGTATTTTCTGATCCCTTTTGGCTCAAGGTCACTAAGGGACTTTTGTTAATCTCTTTGAGTAGCTCCATGACATGCTTTACGTTGCCATGTTCAGGTCCTGTAGCATGTAGTTTTGTTGCTCCGAAGAGTGCTACCTGATCTGAAATTCCAGACAAGTGTTAATTTCACTAAGTCTGAGATCTGTTTGCCATATGCATTTTTGCCATGCTTGTTTGAACCTGTTAATGGATGAATTGGCCGTAGCTCAGTGCTAGACTTTTGCTAAGCATCTTGTATGAATCCCTGCCATGTATTTTGTTGTCATGTTTGGGTGCTGTAGCATGTTCATCTCATTGCATTTAGATGGCTACTTGCTGTAAATCGCAGACCGGTGTCATTTTTGAATCGCTTGCCATTTCCAAACCGTAACTCCGATTCCGGTGTTCTTTATATCGTTTTCAAGCGATTTCATCTCATCTTTCCAGTGTAACACTTGGATTTCCAAGTTGAGGCCAGGTTCATGCATTTCCTGTCATATCTTGCATATGCATCCCGCATCGCATCCCGCATAGCATATCATCTTTGCATCATGTTGTTTGAGTTGCACGTGGTTGATTGTGTCCTTGTTGCTTGTTTGTATTGTTTGGGTAGAGCCAGGAGACGTGTTCGCTAACGAGGAGCCCGTTGAGTTTGCTTTTGAGGATCCAGTCAACTCTGACAACTGTGCAGGCAAGATGATCATACCCTCGAAATCACTACTATGTTTGCTATGGTAGTTTGCTTGCTCTTTTGCTATGCCAATGCCACGATGCCTACCACCTGCTTTCAAGCCTCCGAATTTGCCATGTCAAACCTATAACCCACCATGTCCTAGCAAACCGTTGATTGGCTATGTTACCGCTTTGCTCAGCCCCTCTTATAGCGTTGCTAGTTGCAGGTGAAGATTGAAGGCCGTTCCTTGTTGGAACATTTATTTAGTTGTTGGGATATCATTATATTATCTTGTTATCTTATTGCATCTATATACTTGGTAAAGGGTGGAAGGCTCGGCCTCTCGCCTAGTGTTTTGTTCCACTCTTGCCGCCCTAGTTTCCGTCATATCGGTGTTATGTTCCCGGATTTTGTGTTCCTTACGCGGTTGGGTTATAATGGGAACCCCTTGATAGTTCGCCTTGATTAAAGCTTTTCCAGCTATGCCCAACCTTGGTTTTACCATTTGCCACCTAGCCTTTTCTTTCCCTTGGGTTCTGCAGACTCAAGGGTCATCTTTTTTTAACCCCCCTTGGCCAGTGCTCCTCTGAGTGTTGGTCCGACCGAGTAGACTACGGGGCCACCTCGGGGCAACTTGAGGGTTGGTTTTACTCGTAGGATGTCTCATCTGAGTGTGCGCTGAGAACAAGATATGTGCAGCTCCTATCGGGATTTGTCGGCACATTCGGGCGGTGTTGCTGGTCTTGTTTTAACCTGTCGAAGTGTCTTGAAGAACCGAGATACCGAGTCTGATCGGAACGTCTTGGGAGGAGGTCTATTCCTTCGTTGACCGTGAGAGCTTGTCATGGGCTTAGTTGGGACTCCCCTGCAGGGATTTGAACTTTCGAAAGTCGTGCCCGCGGTTATGGGCAGATGGGAATTTGTTAATGTCTGGTTGTAGATAACTTGAACCTTAACTTAATTAAAGTGAATCAACTGAGTGTGTTACCGTGATGGCCTCTTCTCGGCGGAGTCCGGGAAGTGGACACGGTGTTGGAGTAATGTTTGCGCAGGTTGCTCTCTAGTTTCTCGCTCACACTTTGCCTCCTCTTCTCGCTCTCTTTTGCGAATAAGTTAGCCACCATATTTGCTAGTCGCTTGCTGCAGCTCCACATATATTTACCCTGCCATACCTATAAGCTTAAATAGTATTGATCGCGAGGGTGCGAGATTGCTGAGTCCCTGTGGCTCACAGATTACTATTACACCAGATGCAGGGCCTGATGATTCCGCTCAAGGAGACGCGCTTGAGCTCAAGTGGGAGTTCGACGAAGACTCTCAATGTGACTATGTTTCCTTTCCTGATGATCAGTAGTGGTGCCCAGTTGGGGGTGATCGGGACCGTGTCGCATGTTGGGTTATCTTTTCTTTTGGCGTCGTAGTCGGGCCATGAGTGTTTGGTTGATGTAATGTTATTTATGTACTTGATTGACGTGGCGAGTGTAAGCCAACTATGTTATCTCCCCTTTTATTATCTATATTACATGGGATGTTGTGAAGATTGCCTAACTTGCGACATATGACTTCAATGCGATCATGCCTCTAAGTCGTGCCTCGACACGTGGGAGATATAGTCGCATCGAGGGTGGTACAAGTTGGTAATCAGAGCCTTCCCCGACCTTAGGAGCCCCATTGCTTGATCGTTTTAGCGGCCGAGTTGTGTCTAGAAAAATGTTTTGAGTCATTAGGAATTATATATCGGAGAGTTTAGGAATTCTTTTACTTCCCAGTCTCCTCATCGCTCTGGTAAGGCATCCTGGCGTAGAGTTTTGACTCTTCTCTTCTCAAATTTCACTAATTTATTTTAGGATCACGCGGGTATCTTGGAATCGTTCCGATGATTTTATGATGAGAACATTGTCTTGGTGCCTCCTATCAGTGGTTTAGTGGAAGTGTCTCGGGGAGTTGAGCTCTGAGGTGTTGTCGTCATAATTTTATCGTTATAGTTCTGGAATACCTGAGTTTAGTACGCCGACATCGAAAATCTCTTTTATGCAGTTCATTGGTGAGATAACCTCGACGCCACCCAGTACTGGGGCGGGAGTTCGGGAGTATCGCCATAACTTGTATAACGGATGCTTTTTGAAGGTTGAGGTAGATGGTTTCCGAAGGTTTCTTGGTTATGTGTTGAAGGATGGATACAGACGGAAGTAGGATTTGCTAGTTTGGGTGAGATATTGTGACACCCCAAAAATTTGGCCTGGTTTTATTTAAAATTTTGCCAGGAATTAAAACTTTGGATTTCTGAGCTCCATTTTGACTTTTTTTTAAAAAAAATCATTTCCTTCCCTGTTATGATGAGTTTTTCCCAGAGAGAAAACTTTTCAATTATGTTGTTGGACTTGTTTAACCTCTCAAGAAAAACTTTGCTGTTATCAGTGTAATTAATTAAATAATTAAGTGGCTTGATCTTTATTTTCTGGGAAATGGTTGTCAAGGTTAATTGACCATATTTGAACTACAACCATTTGATGGACTCACTTAAAATTTCCACAAAAATTTGGAGATGTCATGTGATGATTTTAAATAACTTTTATGCAAAAATATATTTCATTCATAAAATAATTTGAGCCCTGCACTCATTTTTTCTTCTCTGGTCCAGAGTGCATTTTGCACTACAACCTATTTAAATATTTCTTTAAAACTTCTACCAAAATTAAGGGAGGTCAGTAGGAGCATATTATTTCACTTTGTGCAAAAACCTATTTATGTTCTCTTAAAAATTTGAGTGGATCAACCTCATTTCCATTCTGGTCCAATTTGAGGATTTGTACAGCAACCACCATTTTAGTTGCTCCTATACCCTTGATTATTTCTCCTACTTGTAGTCCCCCATGTTAGACCCTTAAGTCCAAGAGCATGCACCTTTTGGATCATTTCTGGTTCATGAAATAATGTCATTTATTTCCTGTCCAGAATTGGAGTTTTGTAAAACTTGCACTAGCAAGTTTCCCCTTTTGTCCAACTAACCACACCACTCTCTTTGGCATCTAAAGAGACCCCCATCTGGAGTTTTTGGCCACCCCAAGACCTGCCTAAGTGCTTGTGGCATTTTGCCAAACACCTGGAGAGCATGACCAGTTCTGGCATGATTGTGGCATTGCACTGTGAACTTGCACCTTTGATCAAACCAGCATGTCCACTAGGCTCCCCGTTCCTCCTAACCTAGGTCTGTTATTTGCCAGCCTCGACCGCGACCTCTAGCGTGCTCCGACATAGTGTCGAACACGTCCCGTGCATGCCCGGAGCGCGAGCAGAGCGCCCGTATTGCAGCCACGCACCCGAGCCGACACGCCGGCCCCACGGCTTTGGCTCGCTCTGCAGCACCACGCCACGCGCTCCCCTCCTCGCAGCAACGCGCCAAGCAGCCCCCGCCGCTCCCGGCAGGCCAAGAGCTAGCCACCGCCGCCGCCCGACAGCCTTGCGCCGTGCAGCGCCGCCCAAGCCACCCCGGCTCGCCACCTGGCCCCTGGAGCAGTGCCCTCTCGTCCACTAGCTCTTGCCGTCATCCCCAGCCGCGCCACGTTGCCCTGCAAGCCACGGTAGGGTGGTTCGCCGGCAAGCTTATCCCCGGCCGCCGCAAACCGACATGGCCACGCTATAAAAAGGGACCCCGAGCCCCTCTGAGCACGCACGCGCCCTCAGGTTACCCCCATGGCACCCCCATAACCCGCAATCGTCCGGGAAACGTCGTCTTCCTCATCTCCGGCAACCACGGCCGCCACCACTGCCCCGGCCAATTCGGCACCACCAGGGCCTCCCACTCTTCGTTCTCTCCACCAAGAACCCCCTCATCCTCCCGTAAACCTTCCCCCTACTCCATTTTGATCGAGAACCACCGCCGCCCCGAAACCACCTTGCACCGAAACCTCCCTCCGCCGCGAAGCTCACCGCCGACGACTTCTTCCACCACTGTCGACCCCTCGACCACCGGGAGAAACGCCCCAGCCGTGCGGATCCATCCCCGCCCTCCAGAGGCCGCGAGGAGCCGCCGCTCGCCGGCGTTGGTCGCCGGAGTCCCGCCTCCGCTCGGGATAGAGGAAGAAGGAGGAGGGCGGACTGGTCAAACCTGACCAGTGGGCCCCTTGGACCCACTGTCAGTGACCCTGCGCCTATCCACGTCGGTTAAGTGAAGGCGTATTTTCCCCAGTACGCTTTCCCCGCTCCGAAAACGTATTCCCTTCCGAACCGTTTTCTTTTCTGCTTTAACTTTAAATAACAGATTTGACCAAATCTTTGACTGGCTATAACTTTTTAAATATAACTCCAAATGAGTTGATTCTTTTTCCTACCTTCCTCAAATTTGGTCTAGTTTATTTTAAGATTTATTTGAAAAAATTTCAAACAACTTTTTGGTTCTGTCTTTGAAATATGTGTTAATTCAAATATATTTTAAAATAGGATTTTGGGAGAGAGAAGAAACTTTCAAAAGTTTGGAGAGCACCCTGCCCTTCCACACATTGAAGGAAAGCATGCTGAACCCCGGCATAATATTTAGGAGTGATCATTGATGCATTTATAACTCCACCACATTTTGAAGGACTTGTTATTTCATGTGATATGATCATATGCATGGGTGCATGTTACTGATTTCCATGCTGTTGGTAATGGACACACTTGTGATGATAATCACCATCATGAGCTTTACATGCATACCGGCAGGAACCCGGGGAAAACCTCTGCCTTGGGTAGGTATGAGTGTCGCCGGTCTCCGTCGGGACGGTTCTGTCTGGTATGGCATGGTAAGGTGATATGAGTGGTGACTCTGTTTGATGATATATATTTGTTATACTAATCATGCAGGGAATACTTGAACCTCCTGAGTCGACCATAGATCGAGTCTTGTTCCAGTAACCCCCATACTTGTTTCGTACTACCACTCGTCTCTACAGCAAGTAGAGTACGGTTCAGTAAGTTGTCAACCTCTTTCTAGCACACACCGTACAGAGAGGCCATGGTGGAAGATACCGGTTGTAACTGGTAGGCAGGCCACCTGGTCCGGGAGCATGGGTGTTTCCGGTTGGGACCGAGAGGGGAGGCCACCCCTTAGAGCGTGCGATATAAATTTGATCCCATGCTACGCGAGGTTGTAGCCTCCCCACTTAGAGTTTGCTTAACAGGTGTCGTGGGTGATTCCAGGCACGTGTGTGATAAGTTGGTGTGTGCAAGTTAGGTGTGTTTTCAACAAAAAGACCGTAGACGGAATTAGTCCCGATGGACTAAAGAAATCCGTTACTCGTGGGTAAAGAGTACACCCTCTGCAGAGAATAAACCTATTAGAATAGCCGTGTCCATGGTTAAGGATTACAGTCTGGGATGGGTCAGGTGTCGGTCTTAGTGTCGGTCTTCGGAGGTGAAACGGTTAACCAGAAATGGAATTACTACTCGTGACTTGTGATATCTATGATTATTATTATTATTGACTAACCCGTGATATTATTACCGAGTATCTCTGGGATGGTTCTACCTCCGGGATATTCATTATGATTATTTCTTTTAAAGCCCTTTTATGTGGTGTCGCTCAGACGCCCGACTGTGGCATTTCTTTTAAAGCCCTTTATGTGGTGTCGCTCAGACGCCCGACTGTGGCATTTCTTTTAAAGCCCTTTATGTGGCGTCGCTCAGACGCCCGACTGTGGCATTTCTTTTAAAGCCCTTTATGTGGCGTCGCTCAGACGCCCGACTGTGGCATTTCTTTTAAAGCCCTTTATGTGGCGTCGTTCAGACGCCCGACTGTGGCATTGCTTGTTATTTGTTTTCATAAGTTTTTATACAACCATGTTATTGCAGTTTTATAAATGACTTGCTTGCACGCATCAGAGTTTCATTTATCTATTGTGACTGACGTCATGAGCAATAAAAAAATATTTTTGGCACATTATTGTTATATTATACCTGTGTTCATAATGTTTGCGAGTACATTCAAAGTACTCACTGGCTTGTCCCTGGCTATTGTCTTGGCCAGATTTTCTTGCACGGAGAGGAGCGACGCGATGCTAGCCCCGGAACCCACTCAATGGAGATAGCAGCCTCGCGAAGATAGGAGTTAACCTGGTCAGCTGTTCCTGTGGGAATTGGAGTCCCATAGACACTGATGATCCTCAAACCGCTTCCGCCATCAACCACTAGAAACCATTTGTTGTACTCATAGGCCAGAATGGCCTTGTACTACATATTTTTTTTTTCTGCTTGGAATTTCTATATCAAGTTGGGAGCCTCATCAGCTAACAGTAATCCTGGGGCTGATGAGCGCGACGGTCTCTTCTGGAAATTTATTACCCGGAAAACCGGTCGCGACAGACTTGGTACCAGAGCCAGGCTGACCATTGGCTAATCCTATCTTAGCCCGGTCAATAAACTTAGGCAAACCAACCCACCAGACCTTAACCAAACCCCAGCCAAGCTTCTCGTGCAAGATAACCACACAGTGACCCAAAATCTTTTGGTAGTCGGCGGCCAACCTATCAACCTAACCTGTCACTCATGCGCCAGTGACTGGCCCCTAAATAGTCCTTTCTCGCAAGCGTGCGAAGGAAGACTCCGTCCCCTTTTTCTTATAAAAAGGGACGCGCTCGCCCCAAACCAGCACAGCACAGCCGCTACCCCCAAACCGAGCCACAATGCCTGGACCTATAGTGCACAACGAAACCACAACAACCAACCTTGGAGGTTTTGTGACCATCCTCGCAAACCTCACCCGTCGTGCCTACGCGTTAGAGGAGCCACCAGAATATGTTGTGTATCAAGGACCCATGAGCGGTGAAGACCGCCAATTCTGGGCCACTGTGCACATTTACGGTAGGAGTCTAGCACCCGAGCGTCCCTACCGGTTCACCGGAAGGACAACTTCCTTTGAGCCACAAGCCATCCAGCTAGCCGCTCGAGAGGCTATAGTTCATCTCAGGCACTTGTCGCCCAGAGTTAACTGTCGCTCGTTCCACTACTATCCCAGACGTGAAGGGTATGGTAGACCACCCCAAGTTTCCAATGGAGATCACGAGACGGACCCCGCATTGTTGCACCTAGTGCGCTATGTAAGTGCACTAGAGGCGTTGTTCGACCAGATCACTATTGATCTAATCGCAGCTCGTGGAGAGCTGGTTCGTCGAGCCCTGGCAAGAGAAGAAAACGAGCCCAACACCGACAACCCAGTCGTGCTGTTTAGACAACCAATTGAGACCCCGAGATCTGCCCCAACCATCGGCCAAGGTGCTGCGATAACCCCAGAGGTGCTTCGTCGCATTTTGGGAGCACACTCCAACGGGGTTGTGGCCAACAATCCCCGCAATGGTCATTCTCACTACCCCGACCCTGCAGTTCCTCCGCCATCTCCGACTAATCCCGGCAGAGAGACACGTGGAGAAGCCTCGGCATCCACCAGGCACGCCCGTTTAGACATAAACGAAGTAGACTAAGCAGTATGAGTAGCACCAAGTTTCAGTGTATCATCGCTTTGTAATCATGCGACCGCGCATATTAACGCAGCCTGTCTTTGTGCCTCTGTTTTAATAATAGCCTTGCCTGTTTAGTCAGCGCATAGCTGCATATTCTTCCCGGCACAACTACCAAAACCAGCCCGACAACAACCACAGTAACACGTCTCTTTATGAGATATGTGTATCTCTGACACTGAACCGACCTTTGGAGCTAAGCTGGCAGATTTATTACCTTTCACCACGGTAAAACGATCTGGCTCCATTGCTATATAAAGGCCACCTTGTGACCTTACCCCAGCAAACCTCACTTTGCGCACAACACTCACACTTCATCCTGTCATGCCGAACCCCAGCATTCATCTGAGGACCCCAGATGCAACCCCAGGTAGCTTTGTCAAATTATTGTGGGATTTTACCCGCAGTACCATGGGTTCTACCCAGCCACCCCAGTACGAGCTGTTCAAATCAAGGATCACCCCATCCACCTCGGAATATTGGGCAGCAGTACACATTCCTCCTGTAGACCCCAACCAAGATCCAATAGAAGTTTCCTTCGTGGGGAAATCTATGCCAACCCCACCCTTGGCCATAGAAGCTGCTGCAAAAGAAGCGATTGCTCGTCTTCGATCCGCAGTACCCTATGCCCGCGAACGAGGATACTATTACTTTCCGAGTCGTGCAGCACCCGGAGAAGTAACGTCTTTTCCCGGTGGACGGATTGAGAGAGACCCAATTCTGGCCAACCTTATCCAGTACATCATAGCTCAAGAGCATTTAAACCAGCGAGTGATGGATTATCTCCAGAGCCTCGCAGATTTAAATCCTCAGGTTGCCATCGGCAGACCACTGAGACCCGACACGGAGAGACGCATACACCGACTGGTCAATCCACTTCCTCCAATAGAAGAGGAGTGTATTCCTCTACCAGAGACATTTTATCAGGACCCCGTCCAGTTACCGTTTTCATTTTAGACGTCACTATTGTATTTGTTCCTTGCAGCATTTATTTATGTGACTTATGCGTGATACCCTGAGTTTGTACGACAAATCAATTATTTGGCTTCTACTTATGTGTGTAGTTTTTGTTGTGGTTTATGATCCTTTAAATTAACTGTTTTTCCCTTGCGAAATCCTGGAGCGAGATTTCTCCTCCCTGAGTTGCCACACCTGCCCCTTCTCACGACGCGGATTAATTTCACACAGCACCACACAGCAGACTCACAACCATAATCATTCGGACACATACACTGGTTGCAAAACTTTGCAACGGTGTTACATCCAGTTAATCACCCCCCTAACAATAGTAAGCACCCGACATGCTTCATCTACTCCTCATGATCACCACCACCGCGGAGAGCCAACACCCGAGCCGCAGCATCGCAATACTCGTCGAAAATCATCGCGCACAGGAGCACAGAGAGCCCCAGCAGCGTCGCCAACCCTCCGCATATCAGGATCACAAACCAGTCCGGCATCGCCTCCGCCATTAGAGCCTCAACCGAGCTTCTGTAAGCAGTAATGAAGAAAGGAGGAGGAGAAGTGAGGCCAGATGTGAGGAAGAAGAGAGAGGCACCCCGGCCGTTTTTATAGCTCGAGCTCGGTGTACGGTGGGCGAAGTCCACCAACGCCGATCGTCGCCGATCGCCAGTGTTCGGAGTCAAATCCGCGAGCAGTTCTGACAGCGCGCTGGCCCGCGAGGTGAGTGCACGCTGCACCGGCAGCTAGCACGCCGCGCACTACCACGGTACGGCCTAGATGCCCTACGCATTAGGCATCGCCGGTGGAGAAAGCGCGAGAAAGCGCGCGGGAGAGAGGAGGAAGAGAGAGCCAGAGGTAGAAGGAAGAGCCAGTGGGAGAAGAAGAGACTGACAGTGGGCCCCGGGTCCACCTGTCGGCCAGAGAGAGCACTGTGCTCTCGGGTACGACCAGCGTATATTTAAATTTAGAAGATTATTCTAAATTTTTATCCAGCGTAGAGACCACCCGCTTTTGTCCCGAACCGTAGACTTTTCCGCGCAGCCCCGGTTTTCACACTGTGGTTTTTCACCACTTATTGCCCTCTCACTGTAGCCACTTTTATTGCGTATAGTTTTCTTAAAACAACTTTTAACAAATCTCGAGGACGAGATTTTTCTTAAGGGGGTTAGTATCTGTGACACCCCAAAAATTTGGCCTGGTTTTATTTAAAATTTTGCCAGGAATTAAAACTTTGGATTTCTGAGCTCCATTTTGATTTTTTTTAAAAAAAAATCATTTCCTTCCCTGTTATGATGAGTTTTTCCCAGAGAGAAAACTTTTCAATTATGTTGTTGGACTTGTTTAACCTCTCAAGAAAAACTTTGTTGTTATTAGTGTAATTAATTAAATAATTAAGTGGCTTGATCTTTATTTTCTGGGAAATGGTTGTCAAGGTTAATTGACCATATTTGAACTACAACCATTTGATGGACTCACTTAAAATTTCCACAAAAATTTGGAGATGTCATGTGATGATTTTAAATAACTTTTATGCAAAAATATATTTCATTCATAAAATAATTTGAGCCCTGCACTCATTTTTTCTTCTCTGGTCCAGAGTGCATTTTGCACTACAACCTATTTAAATATTTCTTTAAAACTTCTACCAAAATTAAGGGAGGTTAGTAGGAGCATATTATTTCACTTTGTGCAAAAACCTATTTATGTTCTCTTAAAAATTTGAGTGGATCAACCTCATTTCTATTCTGGTCCAATTTGAGGATTTGTACAGCAACCACCATTTTAGTTGCTCCTATACCCTTGATTATTTCTCCTACTTGTAGTCCCCCATGTTAAACCCTTAAGTCCAAGAGCATGCACCTTTTGGATCATTTCTGGTTCATGAAATAATGTCATTTATTTCCTGTCCAGAATTGGAGTTTTGTAAAACTTGCACTAGCAAGTTTCCCCTTTTGTCCAACTAACCACACCACTCTCTTTTGCATCTAAAGAGACCCCCATCTGGAGTTTTTGGCCACCCCAAGACCTGCCTAAGTGCATGTGGCATTTTGCCAAACACCTGGAGAGCATGACCAGTTCTGGCATGATTGTGGCATTGCACTGTGAACTTGCACCTTTGATCAAACCAGCATGTCCACTAGGCTCCCCGTTCCTCCTAACCTAGGTCTGTTATTTGCCAGCCTCGACCGCGACCTCTAGCGTGCTCCGACATAGTGTCGAACACGTCCCGTGCACGCCCGGAGCGCGAGCAGAGCGCGCGTATTGCAGCCACGCACCCGAGCCGACACGCCGGCCCACGGCTTTGGCTCGCTCTGCAGCACCACGCCACGCGCTCCCCTCCTCGCAGCAACGCGCCAAGCAGCCCCCGCCGCGCCCGGCAGGCCAAGAGCTAGCCGCCGCCGCCGCCCGACAGCCCTGCGCCGTGCAGCGCCGCCCAAGCCACCCCGGCTCGCCACCTGGCCCTTGGAGCAGTGCCCTCTCGTCCACTAGGTCTTGCCGTCATCCCCAGCCGCGCCACGTTGCCCTGCAAGCCACAGTAGGGCGGTTCGCCGGCAAGCTTATCCCCAGCCGCCGCAAACCGACATGGCCACGCTATAAAAAGGGACCCCGAGCCCCTCTGAGCACGCACGCGCCCTCAGGCTACCCCCATGGCACCCCCATAACCCGCAATCGTCCGGGAAACGTCGTCTTCCTCATCTCCGGCAACCACGGCCGCCACCACTGCCTCGGCCAATTCGGCACCACCAGGGCCTCCCACTCTTCGTTCTCTCCACCAAGAACCCCCTCATCCTCCCGTAAACCTTCCCCCTACTCCATTTTGATCGAGAACCACCGCCGCCCCGAAACCACCTTGCACCGAAACCTCCCTCCGCCGCGAAGCTCACCGCCGACGACTTCTTCCACCACTGTCGACCCCTCGACCACCGGGAGAAACGCCCCAGCCGTGCGGATCCATCCCCGCCCTCCAGAGGCCGCGAGGAGCCGCCGCTCGCCGGCGTTGGTTGCCGGAGTCCGGCCTCCGCTCGGGACAGAGGAAGGAGGAGGGCGGACTGGTCAAACCTGACCAGTGGGCCCCTTGGACCCACTGTCAGTGACCCTGCGCCTATCCACGTCGGTTAAGTGAAGGCGTATTTTCCCCAGTACGCTTTCCCCGCTCCGAAAACGTATTCCCTTCCGAACCGTTTTCTTTTCTGTTTTAATTTTAAATAACAGATTTGACCAAATCTTTGACTGGCTATAACTTTTTAAATATAACTCCAAATGAGTTGATTCTTTTTCCTACCTTCCTCAAATTTGGTCTAGTTTATTTTAAGATTTATTTGAAAATTTTTCAAACAACTTTTTGGTTATGTCTTTGAAATATGTGTTAATTCAAATATATTTTAAAATAGGATTTTGGGAGAGAGAAGAAACTTTCAAAAGTTTGGAGAGCACCCTGCCCTTCCACACATTGAAGGAAAGCATGCTGAACCCCGGCATAATATTTAGGAGTGATCATTGATGCATTTATAACTCCACCACATTTCGAAGGACTTGTTATTTCATGTGATATGATCATATGCATGGGTGCATGTTACTGATTTCCATGCTGTTGGTAATGGACACACTTGTGATGATAATCACCATCATGAGCTTTACATGCATACCGGCAGGAACCCGGGGAAAACCTCTGCCTTGGGTAGGTATGAGTGTCGCCGGTCTCCATCGGGACGGTTCTGTCTGGTATGGCATGGTAAGGTGATATGAGTGGTGACTCTGTTTGATGATATCTATTTGTTATACTAATCATGCAGGGAATACTTGAACCTCCTGAGTCGATCGTAGATCGAGTCTTGTTCCAGTAACCCCCATACTTGTTTCGTACTACCACTCGTCTCTACAGCAAGTAGAGTACGGTTCAGTAAGTTGTCAACCTCTTTCTAGCACACACCGTACAGAGAGGCCATGGTGGAAGATACCGGTTGTAACTGGTAGGCAGGCCACCTGGTCCAGGAGCATGGGTGTTTCCGGTTGGGACCAAGAGGGGAGGCCACCCCTTAGAGCGCGCGATATAAATTTGATCCCATGCTACGCGAGGTTGTAGCCTCCCCACTTAGAGTTTGCTTAACAGGTGTCGTGGGTGATTCCAGGCACGTGTGTGATAAGCTGGTGTGTGCAAGTTAGGTGTGTTTTCAACAAAAAGACCGTAGACGGAATTAGTCCCGATGGACTAAAGAAATCCGTTACTCGTGGGTAAAGAGTACACCCTCTGCAGAGAATAAACCTATTCGAATAGCCGTGTCCATGGTTAAGGATTACAGTCTGGGATGGGTCAGGTGTCGGTCTTAGTGTCGGTCTTCGGAGGTGAAACGGTTAACCAGAAATGGAATTACTACTCGTGACTTGTGATATCTATGATTATTATTATTATTGACTAACCCGTGATATTATTACCGAGTATCTCTGGGATGGTTCTACCTCCGGGATATTCATTATGATTATTTCTTTTAAAGCCCTTTTATGTGGTGTCGCTCAGACGCCCGACTGTGGCATTTCTTTTAAAGCCCTTTATGTGGTGTCGCTCAGACGCCCGACTGTGGCATTTCTTTTAAAGCCCTTTATGTGGCGTCGCTCAGACGCCCGACTGTGGCATTTCTTTTAAAGCCCTTTATGTGGCGTCGCTCAGACGCCCGACTGTGGCATTTCTTTTAAAGCCCTTTATGTGGCGTCGTTCAGACGCCCGACTGTGGCATTGCTTGTTATTTGTTTTCATAAGTTTTTATACAACCATGTTATTGCAGTTTTATAAATGACTTGCTTGCACGCATCAGAGTTTCATTTATCTATTGTGACTGACGTCATGAGCAATAAAAAAATATTTATGGCACATTATTGTTATATTATACCTGTGTTCTTAATGTTTGCGAGTACATTCAAAGTACTCACTGGCTTGTCCCTGGCTATTGTCTTGGCCAGATTTTCTTGCACGGAGAGGAGCGACGCGATGCTAGCCCCGGAACCCACTCAATGGAGATAGCAGCCTCGCGAAGATAGGAGTTAACCTGGTCAGCTGTTCCTGTGGGAATTGGAGTCCCATAGACACTGATGATCCTCAAACCGCTTCCGCCATCAACCACTAGAAACCATTTGTTGTACTCATAGGCCAGAATGGCCTTGTACTACATTTTTTTTTGCTTGGAATTTCTGTATCAAGTTGGGAGCCTCATCAGCTAACAGTAATCCTGGGGCTGATGAGCGCGACGGTCTCTTCTGGAAATTTATTACCCGGAAAACCGGTCGCGACAGATATTATGCTTCCCCTGTATCCCCAACACCTGATTGCATAACCGGAAAGGTTCAGGAGTTTCATAGGTGGGAATTCTTGTAGCTCTAGTTCTTCTTCCACGGATATTGGTTTGAGATTGGGATTTCTTACCGATTATTCGTTCTTGATCCGTACCTTGTTGATTTATTTCTCTACCTTAATTCTACGTGGCTTCTCAATTTATGGATATGTGACCATTTCAAGAGGAATGCATTCATTCATTTTGTTCGGATATGAAGACTATATGTGAGCAAGATATTCCCAAGACGGCTTTCAGGACAAGCTATGGTTCATATGAATACACTGTCATGTCTTTTGGTCTCGTCAACGCTCCTCCGACGTTCTCTCTCATGATGAACTTCATCTTCAACGCCTACACCAATGACTTCGTTTTGGTCTATCTCGACGACATTCTGGTTTTCTCGAAGAACAAGGAAGATCATGCCAAGCACTTGCGTTTGGTACTCGATAAGCTCAGGGAACATCAGTTCTACGCCAAGTTCTCCAAGTGTGAATTTTGGCTCGACGAGGTTCTTTATCTTGGTCATATCATCTCTGCCAAGGGCATTGCTGTGAATCCTGAGAAGGTGTCTGCAATTGTGAATTGGGAACCTCCTCAGAACGTGAAGCAACGCCGTAGCTTCCTCGGTCTCGCAAGCTATTGCCGAAGATTCATTGAAAACTTTTCTAAGATCGCGAAGCCTCTCTCAAATCTTCTCCAGAAGCACGTCAAGTATGTTTGGTCTCCGGAGTGTGACATTGCTTTCAACACTTTGAAAGAGAAATTGATCACTGCTCTAGTTCTGACTACGCCTGATGAATCCAAGTCGTACGAGGTCTTTTGTGATGCCTCTCTCCAAGGTCTTGGTGCAGTATTGATGCAAGAGAAGAAAGTTGTTGCTTATACTTCTCGCCAGTTGAAGCCTAATTAGAAGAACTACCCCACTCATGATCTCGAGTTGGCGGCAGTTGTGCATGCTCTTTTGACTTGGAGACATCTTCTATTGGGAAGAAAAGTGGACATTTTCACTGATCACAAGAGTCTCAAGTACATCTTCACTCAGCCTAATCTCAACCTCAGGCAAACTCGAGGGGTCGAAATGATTCAAGAGTATAATCTGAGTATTGAGTATACTCCAGGCAAGGCCAATGTGATTGCTGACGCTTTGAGCAGAAAATCTTACTGCAACAGTCTGATTCTCAAGCCTTATCAACCCGAGCTTTGTGAAGCTTTCCGCAAACTTAATCTGCAAGTTGTTCCTCATGGTTTCCTCGCCAACCTTCAAGTCTCTCCTACCTTGGAAGACCAGATTCGCCAAGCCCAGCTTTTTGATGCTATGGTGAAAAAGGTGAAGATTGGGATTGCCAAGAGTCAACCCAAGTACAAGTGCTACCGCCTTGATGACAAGGACACTCTCTTCTTCGAGGATCGTATTGTTGTACCCAAAGCTGACCTCCGTAAAGTGATCATGAATGAGGCTCACAATTATCTCCTCTCCATCCACCCTGGGAGTATGAAGATGTATCAGGACCTTAAGCAAGCTTATTGGTGGACTCGAATGAAGCGCGAGATTGCTCAATTCGTGAATGAATGTGATGTCTGCAGAAGAGTGAAGGCAGAACACCAAAGGCCAGCGGGTCTCCTCCAACCTCTTGCCATTCTAGAATGGAAGTTTGACCACATTGAAATGGACTTCGTGACTGGGTTTCCAAAGTCCAAGCATGGCAATGATGCTATATTCGTTGTCATCGACAAACTCACCAAAGTGGCTCACTTTCTGCCTATCAAAGAGTCAATCACTGCAGCTCAATTGGCGGAACTCTATACATCTCAAATTGTCTCTCTTCACGGTATTCCACAAGTGATCACCAGACCGTCGCAGCATCTTTACCTCAAAGTTTTGGGATTCTTTTCAGAAGGCCATGGGCACCAACATCCGCTTCAGCACAGCTTTCCATCCTCAAACTAGCGGTCAAGTCGAGCGTGTCAACCAGATTCTTGAAGATATGCTCAGGGCTTGTGTGATCTCCTTCAGCATGAAGTGGGAGGATTGTCTTCCTTATGCTGAATTCTCCTACAACAACAGTTTTCAAGAAAGTTCGGGCAAGGCCCCTTTTGAAATTATGTATGGCAGGAAGTGCCGTACCCCTCTCAACTGGTCTGAAACCGGTGAACGTCAGCTTTTGGGTAATGACTTAATCACAGAGGCAGAAGAAATGTGCAAAGTCATTCGTGATAACCTCAAAGCAGCCCAATCCCGTCAGAAGAGCTACTATGATAGTAAGCACCGTGACTCGGCTTTCGATATTGGAGATCATGTTTACCTCCGCGTCTCTCCTATGAAAGGTACTCGTCGCTTTGGTATCAAAGGGAAGATTGCCCCTAGATATGTGGGACCTTTCAAGATTGTCAGCAAGAGAGGCGACCTCGCCTATCAACTCGAGCTTCCTTCAAACTTTGCAAATGTTCATGACGTGTTCCATGTCTCTCAGCTTCGAAAGTGCTTCAAGACTCCTGACCGCACCGTCAACTTCGAGGACATTGAGCTCCAAGAAGATCTCTCTTATTGTGAGCACCCAGTTGCTATTCTTGAAGACACTGAACGCAAGACTTGCAACAAGTCAATCAAATTTCTCAAAGTTAAGTGGTCACACCATTCCGACCGTGAAGCTACCTGGGAACGCGAGGATCACCTCCTTTCTGAATACCCGGCGTTCTTTCAGTCCTAGATCTCGGGACGAGATCCTTTCGTAGTGGTGGAGTGTTGTAACACCCCGGATGTAACTTTCCCAATTTGTACTCCAACTCTTGCCATTTCCGGCGTTAAGTTATTTTATTTTCTTGGGTTCGGGTTTTTGTCTCCATGTGTTGTTGTCGTTGTCATGCATCTCATATCATGTCATCATGTGCATTGCATTTGCATACGTGTTCGTCTCATGCATTCGAGCATTTTCCCCGTTGTCCATTTTGCATTCCGGTGCTTCGTTCTTCTCCGGTGGTCATTTCTAGCTTTCTTTCGTGTGCGGGGATTAAACATTTCTGAATCGGACCGAGACTTGCCAAGCGGCCTTGGTTTACTACCGGTAGACCGCCTGTCAAGTTTCGTACCATTTGGACTTCGTTTGATACTCCAACGGTTAACCGAGGGACCGAGAAGGCCTCGTGTGTGTTGCAGCCCAACACCCCTCCAATTTGTCCCAAAACCCACCAAATCCTGCTCCATCATCTAGAGCGTTCGATCACGATCGCGTGGCCGAAAACCACACCTCATTTGGACTCTCCTAGCTCCCTCTATGCCTATTTAAAGAACCCCCTTTCCAAATCTCGGATCCCCTCCCCGAAACCCTAGTCGTCTTCCACCTCTCGCCGCCGGACACGTCCGATTCGGGCCGGACGTGTCCGCTGCTCCCCGCCGCCGCCACATGGCGCCTCCCCATACGCACGCCGCCTCTCTCCGCCGCCGGCCCGCCGAGCCCAGGTAGGGCCCCCGCGGGCCCATCCGCGCGCGCCGCCCGCACCGCTGCCCCGC
>NC_057809.1:360872104-360874409 GCF_018294505.1 Triticum aestivum
GCGAGCCCGCCATTGCTGGTCGCCGCCTCGCCGCGCGCCGCCGTCATCTCCGCCCGAAGCTCCGCAGTGTCGCCCCGTCGCCCAACGCGTTGACGGCCGCCGCCTCCGTCGCCCTGCCCTTCTCCGGTGAACAGTTCCCCGACCGCGCCTCGGATTCCGTGCAAACCCTAGATCTGAGAGAGGTTGATTTTTTTCACTAAGTCCCCGGATTTTCCTAGCTCAAGTGCTCTTGTTCATAGCCCCGTAACTTTGCATCCGTTGCTCCGATTCATGCATATAGCATATCAAAACGTTCATCTCAGAGAGTAAATCATTTCATTCCATTGCATCATTTCCATTTGAGTTCATCTTGATGCCCGAAATGCTGTTAGAAGAGGGCTAATTGAGATAATTGTTAGATCTGCTGCTCCATTTAGCTTTTTGTCATTTTTGCCATGATAATTGTGTGCATGATATGCCCATGAGTTATACATATGTTTTGTTAAGGGTTTTGTCATCTTTCCAGAGGTGCAACCCATTTATTTTTGTGATATGTGTGGTGACTAGTGCAAGCTTGCAAAGTGGTGCACTTGCTAATTCTGTTTTCAGGTACTTAGCATTTCCACTAAGTCTTTGAGCTGTTTATCTCATGTTGCCATATGTTCATGTTGTTTCCTAGTGATCCGTGCCTCTTTTGAGGATGATCAGTAAGGATGTTTTATTAATCTTGTAGTGCTATATCCATCCATGTCTTTGTTTGCAATTATGGAGCACCCTATCTTGAGTCAATCGAGCTCTACTTTTGCTACTTTGTGAATCTGGGCAGATTGTCAACCTTTTTGCAATTTTGCCGATGATGTTGTAGTTGATCCGTGCATACTATGCTATTATTCTTGCCATGTCTAGCTTGCATTTTGTGCCTTCTTGATTGATGTATGCTTATCTTGTCATGACTTGCACCGTAGTGAGTGCATCAAGCTCGTAAACATGCCTACTTGAGTTATGTTTCAGCAAGTGCCAGTTTTCACTAAGTCTGAAAACTGATTATGTTTTTGCCATGTTCACATGCTTGCAATTGTATTTTCTGATCCCTTTTGGCTCAAGGTCACTAAGGGACTTTTATTAATCTCTTTGAGTAGCTCCATGATATGCTTTACGTTGCCATGTTCAGGTCCTGTAGCATGTAGTTTTGTTGCTCCGAAGAGTGCTACCTGATCTGAAATTCCAGACAAGTGTTAATTTCACTAAGTCTGAGATCTGTTTGCCATATGCATTTTTGCCATGCTTGTTTGAACCTGTTAATGGATGAATTGGCCGTAGCTCAGTGCTAGACTTTTGTTAAGCATCTTGTATGAATCCCTGCCATGTATTTTGTTGTCATGTTTGGGTGCTGGAGCATGTTCATCTCATTGCATTTAGATGGCTACTTGCTGTAAATCGCAGACCGGTGTCATTTTTGAATCGCTTGCCATTTCCAAACCGTAACTCCGATTCCGGTGTTCTTTATATTGTTTTCAAGCGATTTCATCTCATCTTTCCAGTGTCACACTTGGATTTCCAAGTTGAGGCCAGGTTCATGCATTTCCTGTCATATCTTGCATATGCATCCCGCATCGCATCCCGCATAGCATATCATCTTTGCATCATGTTGTTTGAGTTGCACGTGGTTGATTGTTTCCTTGTTGCTTGTTTGTATTGTTTGGGTAGAGCCAGGAGACGAGTTCGCTAACGAGGAGCCCGTTGAGTTTGCTTTTGAGGATCCAGTCAACTCTGACAACTGTGCAGGCAAGATGATCATACCCTCGAAATCACTACTATCTTTGCTATGCTAGTTTGCTTGCTCTTTTGCTATGCCAATGCCACGATGCCTACCACTTGCTTTCAAGCCTCCCAATTTGCCATGTCAAACCTCTAACCCACCATGTCCTAGCAAACCGTTGATCGGCTATGTTACCGCTTTGCTCAGCCCCTCTTATAGCGTTGCTAGTTGCAGGTGAAGATTGAAGGCCGTTCCTTGTTGGAACATTTATTTAATTGTTGGATATCATTATATTATCTTGTTATCTTATTGCATCTATATACTTGGTAAAGGGTGGAAGGCACGGCCTCTCGCCTAGTGTTTTGTTCCACTCTTGCCGCCCTAGTTTCCGTCATATCGGTGTTATGTTCCCGGATTTTGTGTTCCTTACGCGGTTGGGTTATAATGGGAACCCCTTGATAGTTCGTCTTGATTAAAGCTTTTCCAGCAATGCCCAACCTTGGTTTTACCATTTGCCACCTAGCCTTTTCTTTCCCTTGGGTTCTGCAGACTCAAGGGTCATCTTTT
>NC_057809.1:360874724-360879748 GCF_018294505.1 Triticum aestivum
CTGAGAACGAGATATGTGCAGCTCCTATCGGGATTTGTCGGCACATTCGGGCGGTGTTGCTGGTCTTGTTTTAACCTGTCGAAGTGTCTTGAAGAACCGAGATACCGAGTCTGATCGGAACGTCTTGGGAGGAGGTCTATTCCTTCGTTGACCGTGAGAGCTTGTCATGGGCTAAGTTGGGACTCCCCTGCAGGGATTTGAACTTTCGAAAGCCGTGCCCGCGGTTATGGGCAGATGGGAATTTGTTAATGTCTGGTTGTAGATAACTTGAACCTTAACTTAATTAAAGTAAATCAACTGAGTGTGTTACCGTGATGGCCTCTTCTCGGCGGAGTCCGGGAAGTGGACACGGTGTTGGAGTAATGTTTGCGCAGGTTGCTCTCTAGTTTCTCGCTCACGCTTTGCCTCCTCTTCTCGCTCTCTTTTGCGAATAAGTTAACCACCATATTTGCTAGTCGCTTGCTGCAGCTCCACATATATTTACCCTGCCATACCTATAAGCTTAAATAGTATCTATCGCGAGGGTGCGAGATTGCTGAGTCCCTATGGCTCACGGATTACTATTACACCAGATGCAGGGCCTGATGATTCCGCTCCAGGAGACGCGCTTGAGCTCAAGTGGGAGTTCGACGAAGACTCTCAACGTTACTATGTTTCCTTTCCTGATGATCAGTAGTGGTGCCCAGTTGGGGGTGATCGGGACCGTGTCGCATGTTGGGTTATCTTTTATTTTGGCACCGTATTCGGGCCATGAGTGTTTGGTTGATGTAATGTTATTTATGTACTTGATTGACGTGGCGAGTGTAAGCCAACTATGTTATCTCCCCTTTTATTATCTACATTACATGGGATGTTGTGAAGATTGCCTAACTTGCGACATATGACTTCAATGCGATTATGCCTCTAAGTCGTGCCTCGACACGTGGGAGATATAGTCGCATCGAGGGTGTTACAAGTTGGTAATCAGAGCCTTCCCCGACCTTAGGAGCCCCATTGCTTGATCGTTTTAGCGGCCGAGTTGTGTCTAGAAAAATGTTTTGAGTCATTAGGAATTATATATCGGAGAGTTTAGGAATTCTTTTACTTCCCAGTCTCCTCATCGCTCTGGTAAGGCATCCTGACGTAGAGTTTTGACTCTTCTCTTCTCAAATTTCACTAATTTTTTTTAGGATCACGCGGGTATCTTGGAATCGTTCCGATGATTTTATGATGAGAACATTGTCTTGGTGCCTCCTGTCAGGGGTTTAGTGGAAGTGTCCCGGGGAGTTGAGCTCTGAGGTGTTGTTGTCATAATTTTATCGTTATAGTTCTGGAATACCTGAGTTTAGTACGCCGACATCGAAAATCTCTTTTATGCAGTTCGTTGGTGAGATAACCTCGACGCCACCCAGTACTGGGGCGGGAGTTCGGGAGTATCGCCATAACTTGTATAACGGATGCTTTTCGAAGGTTGAGGTAGATGGTTTCCGAAGGTTTCTTGGTTATGTGTTGAAGGATGGATATAGCCGGATGTAGGATTTGCTAGTTTGGGTGAGATATTATGCTTCCCCTGTATCCCCAACACCTGATTGCATAACCGGAAAGGTTCGGGAGTTTCATAGGTGGGAATTCTTGTAGCTCTAGTTCTTCTTCCACGGATATTGGTTTGAGATTGGGATTTCTTACCGATTATTTGTTCTTGATCCGTACATTGTTTATTTATTTCTCTACCTTAATTCTACGTGGCTTCTCAATTTATGGATATGTGACCATTTCAAGAGGAATGCATTCGTTCATTTTGTTCGGATGTGAAGACTATATGTGAGCAAGATATTCCCAAGACGGCTTTCAGGACAAGCTATGGTTCATATGAATACACTGTCATGTCTTTTGGTCTCGTCAACGCTCCTCCGACGTTCTCTCGCATGATGAACTTCATCTTCAACGCCTACACCAATGACTTCGTTTTGGTCTATCTCGACGACATTCTGGTTTTCTGGAAGAACAAGGAAGATCATGCCAAGCACTTGCGTTTGGTACTCGATAAGCTCAGGGAACATCAGTTCTACGCCAAGTTCTCCAAGTGTGAATTTTGGCTCGACGAGGTTCTTTATCTTGGTCATATCATCTCTGCCAAGGGCATTGCCGTGAATCCTGAGAAGGTGTCTGCAATTGTCAATTGGGAACCTCCTCAGAACGTGAAGCAACGCCGTAGCTTCCTCGGTCTCGCAAGCTATTGCCGAAGATTCGTTGAAAACTTTTCTAAGATCGCGAAGCCTCTCTCAAATCTTCTCCAGAAGCACGTCAAGTATGTTTGGTCTCCGGAGTGTGACATTGCTTTCAACACTTTGAAAGAGAAATTGATCACTGCTCTAGTTCTGACTCCGCCTGATGAATCCAAGCCGTACGAGGTCTTTTGTGATGCCTCTCTCCAAGGTCTTGGTGCAGTATTGATGCAAGAGAAGAAAGTTGTTGCTTATACTTCTCGCCAGTTGAAGCCTAATGAGAAGAACTACCCCACTCATGATCTCGAGTTGGCGGCAGTTGTGCATGCTCTTTTGACTTGGAGACATCTTCTATTGGGAAGAAAAGTGGACATTTTCACTGATCACAAGAGTCTCAAGTACATCTTCACTCAGCCTAATCTCAACCTCAGGAAAACTCGATGGGTCGAAATGATTCAAGAGTATAATCCGAGTATTGAGTATACTCCAGGCAAGGCCAATGTGATTGCTGACGCTTTGAGCAGAAAATCTTACTGCAACAGTCTGATTCTCAAGCCTTATCAACCCGAGCTTTGTGAAGCTTTCCGCAAACTTAATCTGCAAGTTGTTCCTCAAGGTTTCCTCGCCAACCTTCAAGTCTCTCCTACCTTGGAAGACCAGATTCTCCAAGCCCAGCTTCTTGATGCTATGGTGAAAAAGGTGAAGATTGGGATTGCCAAGAGTCAACCCAAGTACAAGTGCTACCGCCTTGATGACAAGGACACTCTCTTCTTCGAGGATCGTATTGTTGTACCCAAAGGTGACCTCCGTAAAGTGATCATGAACGAGGCTCACAATTCTCTCCTCTCCATCCACCCTGGGAGTATGAAGATGTATCAGGACCTTAAGCAAGCTTATTGGCGGACTCGAATGAAGCGCGAGATTGCTCAATTCGTGAATGAATGTGATGTCTGCAGAAGAGTGAAGGCAGAACACCACAGGCCAGCGGGTCTCCTCCAACCTCTTGCCATTCCAGAATGGAAGTTTGACCACATTGAAATGGACTTCGTGACTGGGTTTCCAAAGTCCAAGCGTGGCAATGATGCTATGTTCGTTGTCATCGACAAACTCACCAAAGTGGCTCACTTTATGCCTATCAAAGAGTCAATCACTGCAGCTTAATTGGCGGAACTCTATACCTCTCGAATTGTCTCTCTGCACGGTATTCCACAAGTGATCTCTTCAGACCGTGGCAACATCTTTACCTCAAAGTTTTGGGATTCTTTTCAGAATGCCATGGGCACCAACATCCGCTTCAGCACAGCTTTCCATCCTCAAACTAGCGGTCAAGTCGAGCGTGTCAACCAGATTCTTGAAGATATGCTGAGGGCTTGTGTGATCTCCTTCGGCATGAAGTGGGAGGATTGTCTTCCTTATGCTGAATTCTCCTACAACAACAGTTTTCAAGAAAGTTCGGGCAAGGCCCCTTTCGAAATTCTGTATGGCAGGAAGTGCCGTACCCCTCTCAACTGGTCTGAAACCGGTGAACGTCAGCTTTTGGGTAATGACTTAATCACAGAGGCATAAGAAATGTGCAAAGTCATTCGTGATAACCTCAAAGCAGCCCAATCCCGTCAGAAGAGCTACTGTGATAGTAAGCACCGTGACTCGGCTTTCGAGATCGGAGATCATGTTTACCTCCGCGTCTCTCCTATGAAAGGTACTCGTCGCTTTGGTATCAAAGGGAAGATTGCCCATAGATACGTGGGACCTTTCAAGATTGTCAGCAAGAGAGGCGACCTCGCCTATCAACTCGAGCTTCCTTCAAACTTTGCAAATGTTCATGACGTGTTCCATGTCTCTCAGCTTCGAAAGTGCTTCAAGACTCCTGACCGCACCGTCAACTTCGAGGACATTGAGCTCTAAGAAGATCTCTCTTATTGTGAGCACCCAGTTGCTATTCTTGAAGACACTGAACGCAAGACTCGCAACAAGTCAATCAAATTTCTCAAAGTTAAGTGGTGACACCATTCCAACCGTGAAGCTACCTGGGAACGCGAGGATCACCTCCGTTCTGAATACCCGGCATTCTTTCAGTCCTAGATCTCGGGACGAGATCCTTTCGTAGTGGTGGAGTGTTGTAACACCCCGGATGTAACTTTCCCAATTTGTACTCCAACTCTTGCCGTTTCCGGTGTTAAGTTATTTTATTTTCTCGGGTTCGGGTTTTTGTCTCCAAGTGTTGTTGTCGTTGTCATGCATCTCATATCATGTCATCATGTGCATTGCATTTGCATACGTGTTCGTCTCATGCATTCGAGCATTTTCCCCGTTGTCCATTTTGCATTCCGGTGCTTCGTTCTTCTCCGGTGGTCATTTCTAGCTTTCTTTCGTGTGTGGGGATTAAACATTTCCGGATTGGACCGAGACTTGCCAAGCGGCCTTGGTTTACTACCGGTAGACCGCCTGTCAAGTTTCGTACCATTTGGACTTCGTTTGATACTCCAACGGTTAACCGAGGGACCGAGAAGGCCTCGTGTGTGTTGCAGCCCAACACCCCTCCAATTTGGCCCAAAACCCACCAAATCCTGCTCCATCATCTAGAGCGTTCGATCACGATCGCGTGGCCGAAAACCGCACCTCATTTGGACTCTCCTAGCTCCCTCTGTGCCTATTTAAAGAACCCCCTTTCCAAATCTCGGATCCCCTCCCCGAAACCCTAGTCGTCTTCCACCTCTCGCCGCCGGACATGTCCGATTTGGGCCGGATGTGTCCGCTGCTCCCCGTCGCCGCCACGTGGCGCCTTCCCATACGCCCGCCGCCTCTCTCCGCCGCCGGCCC
>NC_057809.1:360880172-360887571 GCF_018294505.1 Triticum aestivum
GGTCGCTGCCTCGCCGCGCGCCGCCGTCATCTCCGCCCGAAGCTCCGCAGTGTCGCCCCGCCGCCCGACGAGTCGACGGCCGCCGCCTCCGTCGCCCTGCCCTTCTCCGGTGAACAGTGCCCCGACCGCGCCTCGGATTCCGTGCAAACCCTAGATCTGAGAGAGGTTGATTTTTTTCACTAAGTCCCCGGATTTTCCTAGCTCAAGTGCTCCTGTTCATAGCCCCGTAACTTTGCATCCGTTGCTCCGATTCATGCATATAGCATATCAAAATGTTCATCTCAGAGAGTAAATCATTTCATTCCATTGCATCATTTCCATTTGAGTTCATCTTGATGCCCTAAATGCTGTTAGAAGAGGGCTACTTGAGATAATTGTCAGATCTGCTGCTCCATTTAGCTTTGTCATTTTTGGCATGATTATTGTGTGCATGATATGCCCATGAGTTATACATATGTTTTGTTAAGGGTTTTGTCATCTTTCTAGAGGTGCAACCCATTTATTTTTGTGATGTGTGTGGTGAGTAGTGCAAGCTTGCAAAGTGGTGCACTTGCTAATTCTGTTTTCAGGGACTTAGCATTTCCAACAAGTCTTTGAGCTGTTTATCTCATGTTGCCATATGTTCATGTTGTTTCCTAGTGATCCGTGCCTCTTTTGAGGATGATCAGTAAGGATGTTTTATTAATCTTGTAGTGATATATCCATCCATGTCTTTGTTTGCAATTATGGAGCACCCTATCTTGAGTCAATCGAGCTCTACTTTTGCTACTTTGTGAATCTGGGCAGATTGTCAACTTGTTTGCAATTTTGCCGATGATGTTGTAGTTGATCCGTGCATGCTATGCCATTATTCTTGCCATGTCTAGCTTGCATTTTGTGCCTTCTTGATTGATGTATGCTTATCTTGTCATGACTTGCACCGTAGTGAGTGCATCGAGCTCGTAAACATGCCTACTTGAGTTATGTTTCAGCATATGTCAGTTTTCACTAAGTCTGAAAACTGATTATGTTTTTGCCATGTTCACATGCTTGCAATTGTATTTTCTGATCCCTTTTGGCTCAAGGTCACTAAGGGACTTTTGTTAATCTCTTTGAGTAGCTCCATGACATGCTTTACGTTGCCATGTTCAGGTCCTGTAGCATGTAGTTTTGTTGCTCCGAGGAGTGCTACCTGATCTGAAATTCCAGACAAGTGTTAATTTCACTAAGTCTGAGATCTGTTTGCCATATGCATTTTTGCCATGCTTGTTTGAACCTGTTAATGGATGAATTGGCCGTAGCTCAGTGCTAGACTTTTGTTAAGCATCTTGTATGAATCCCTTCCATGTATTTTGTTGTCATGTTTGGGTGCTGTAGCATGTTCATCTCATTGCATTTAGATGGCTACTTGCTGTAAATCGCAGACCGGTGTCATTTTTGAATCGCTTGCCATTTCCAAACCGTAACTCCGATTCCGGTGTTCTTTATATCGTTTTCAAGCGATTTCATCTCATCTTTCCAGTGTCACACTTGGATTTCCAAGTTGAGGCCAGGTTCATGCATTTCCAGTCATATCTTGCATATGCATCCCGCATAGCATATCATCTTTGCATCATGTTGTTTGAGTTGCACGTGGTTGATTGTGTCCTTGTTGCTTGTTTGTATTGTTTGGGTAGAGCCAGGAGAAGAGTTTGCTAATGAGGAGCCCGTTGAGTTTGCTTTTGAGGATCCAGTCAACTCTGACAACTGTGCAGGCAAGATGATCATACCCTCGAAATCACTACTATCTTTGCTATGCTAGTTTGCTCGCTCTTTTACTATGCTAATGCCACGATGCCTACCACTTGCTTTCAAGCCTCCCAATTTGCCATGTCAAACCTCTAACCCACCATGTCCTAGAAAACCGTTGATCGGCTATGTTACCGCTTTGCTCAGCCCCTCTTATAGCGTTGCTAGTTGCAGGTGAAGATTGAAGGCCGTTCCTTGTTGAAACATTTATTTAATTGTTGGGATATCATTATATTATCTTGTTATCTTATTGCATCTATATACTTGGTAAAGGGTGGAAGGCTCGGCCTCTCGCCTACTGTTTTGTTCCACTCTTGCCGCCCTAGTTTCCGTCATATCGGTGTTATGTTCCCGGATTTTGTGTTCCTTACGCGGTTGGGTTATAATGGGAACCCCTTGATAGTTCGCCTTGATTAAATCTTTTCCAGCAATGCCCAACCTTGGTCTTACCATTTGCCACCTAGCCTTTTCTTTCCCTTGGGTTCTGCAGACTCAAGGGTCATCTTATTTTAACCCCCCCCCGGGCCAGTGCTCCTCTGAATGTTGGTCCGACCGAGTAGACTGCAGGGCCACCTAGGGGCAACTTGAGGGTTGGTTTTACTTGTAGGATGTCTCATCTGAGTGTGCGCAGAGAACGAGATATGTGCAGCTCCTATCGGGATTTGTCGGCACATTCGGGCGGTGTTGCTGGTCTTGTTTTAACCTGTCGAAGTGTCTTGAAGAACCGAGATACCGAGTCTGATCGGAACGTCTTGGGAGGAGGTCTATTCCTTCGTTGACCGTGAGAGCTTGTCATGGGCTAAGTTGGGACTCCCCTGCAGGGATTTGAACTTTCGAAAGCCGTGCCCGCGGTTATGGGCAGATGGGAATTTGTTAATGTCCGGTTGTAGATAACTTGAACCTTAACTTAATTAAAAAGAATCAACTGAGTGTGTTACCGTGATGGCCTCTTCTCGGCGGAGTCCGGGAAGTGGACACGGTGTTGGAGTAATGTTTGCGCAGGTTGCTCTCTAGTTTCTCGCTCGCGCTTTGCCTCCTCTTCTCGCTCTCTTTTGCGAATAAGTTAGCCACCATATTTGCTAGTCGCTTGCTGCAGCTCCACATATATTTACCCTGCCATACCTATAGGCTTAAATAGTATCTATCGCGAGGGTGCGAGATTGCTGGGTCCCTATGGCTCACAGATTACTATTACACCAGATGCAGGGCCTGATGATTCCGCTCCAGGAGACGCGCTTGAGCTCAAGTGGGAGTTCGGCGAAGACTCTCAATGTTACTATGTTTCCTTTCCTGATGATCAGTAGTGGTGCCCAGTTGGGGGTGATCGGGACCGTGTCGCATGTTGGGTTATCTTTTATTTTGGCACCGTAGTCCGGCCATGAGTGTTTGGTTGATGTAATGTTATTTATGTACTTGATTGACGTGGCGAGTGTAAGCCAACTATGTTATCTCCCCTTTTATTATCTATATTACATGGGATGTTGTGAAGATTGCCTAACTTGCGACATATGACTTCAATGCGATTATGCCTCTAAGTCGTGCCTCGACACGTGGGAGATATAGTCGCATCGAGGGTGTTACATGTTAGTAATCAGAGCCTTCCTCGACCTTAGGAGCCCCATTGCTTGATCGTTTTAGCGGCCGAGTTGTGTCTAGAAAAATGTTTTGAGTCATTAGGAATTATATATCGGAGAGTTTAGGAATTCTTTTACTTCCCAGTCTCCTTATCGCTCTGGTAAGGCATCCTGACGTAGAGTTTTGACTCTTCTCTTCTCAAATTTCACTAATTTTTTTAGGATCACACGGGTATCTTGGAATCATTCCGATGATTTTATGATGAGAACATTGTCTTGGTGCCTCCTGTCAGTGGTTTAGTGGAAGTGTCCTGGGGAGTTGAGCTCTGAGGTGTTGTCGTTATAATTTTATCGTTATAGTTCTGGAATACCTGAGTTTAGTACGCCGACATCGAAAATCTCTTTTATGTAGTTCGTTGGTGAGATAACCTCGACGCCACCCAGTAGTGGGGCGGGAGTTCGGGAGTATCGCCATAACTTGTATAACAGATGCTTTTCGAAGGTTGAGGTAGATGGTTTCTGAAGGTTTCTTGGTTATGTGTTGAAGGATGGATACAGCCGGATGTAGGATTTGCTAGTTTGGGTGAGATATTATGCTTCCCCTGTATCCCCAACACCTGATTGCATAACCGGAAAGGTTCAGGAGTTTCATAGGTGGTAATTCTTGTAGCTCTAGTTCTTCTTCCACGGATATTGGTTTGAGATTGGGATTTCTTACCGATTATTCGTTCTTGATCCGTACCTTGTTGATTTATTTCTCTACCTTAATTCTACGTGGCTTCTCAATTTATGGATATGTGACCATTTCAAGAGGAATGCATTCGTTCATTTTGTTCGGATGTGAAGACTATATGTGAGCAAGATATTCCCAAGACGGCTTTCAGGACAAGCTATGGTTCATATGAATACACTGTCATGTCTTTTGGTCTCGTCAACGCTCCTCCGACGTTCTCTCGCATGATGAACTTCATCTTCAACGCCTACACCAATGACTTCGTTTTGGTCTATCTCGACGACATTCTGGTTTTCTCGAAGAACAAGGAAGATCATGCCAAGCACTTGCATTTGGTACTCGATAAGCTCAGGGAACATCAGTTCTACGCCAAGTTCTCCAAGTGTGAATTTTGGCTCGACGAGGTTCTTTATCTTGGTCATATCATCTCTGCCAAGGGCATTGCCGTGAATCCTGAGAAGGTGTCTGCAATTGTGAATTGTGAACCTCCTCAGAACGTGAAGAAACGCTGTAGCTTCCTCGGTCTCGCAAGCTATTGCCGAAGATTCGTTGAAAACTTTTCTAAGATCGCGAAGCCTCTCTCAAATCTTCTCCAGAAGCACGTCAAGTATGTTTGGTCTTCGGAGTGTGACATTGCTTTCAACACTTTGAAAGAGAAATTGATCACTGCTCCAGTTCTGACTCTGCCTGATGAATCCAAGCCGTACGAGGTCTTTTGTGATGCCTCTGTCCAAGGTCTTGGTGCAGTATTGATGCAAGAGAAGAAAGTTGTTGCTTATACTTCTCGCCAGTTGAAGCCTAATGAGAAGAACTACCCCACTCATGATCTCGAGTTGGCGGCAGTTGTGCATGCTCTTTTGACTTGGAGACATCTTCTATTGGGAAGAAAAGTGGACATTTCACTGATCAGAAGAGTCTCAAGTACATCTTCACTCAACCTAATCTCAACCTCAGGCAAACTCGAGGGGTCGAAATGATTCAAGAGTATAATCCGAGTATTGAGTATACTCCAGGCAAGGCCAATGTGATTGCTGACGCTTTGAGCAGAAAATCTTACTGCAACAGTCTGATTCTCAAGCCTTATCAACCCGAGCTTTGTGAAGCTTTCCGCAAACTTAATCTGCAAGTTGTTCCTCAAGGTTTCCTCGCCAACCTTCAAGTCTCTCCTACCTTGGAAGACCAGATTCTCCAAGCCCAGCTTCTTGATGCTATGGTGAAAAAGGCGAAGATTGAGATTGCCAAGAGTCAACCCAAGTACAAGTGCTACCGCCTTGATGACAAGGACACTCTCTTCTTCGAGGATCGTATTGTTGTACCCAAAGGTGACCTCCGTAAAGTGATCATGAACGAGGCTCACAATTCTCTCCTCTCCATCCACCCTGGGAGTATGAAGATGTATCAGGACCTTAAGCAAGCTTATTGGTGGACTCGAATGAAGCGCGAGATTGCTCAATTCGTGAATGAATGTGATGTCTGCAGAAGAGTGAAGGTAGAACACCAAAGGCCAGCGGGTCTCCTCCAACCTCTTGCCATTCCAGAATGGAAGTTTGACCACATTGAAATGGACTTCGTGACTGGGTTTCCAAAGTCCAAGTGTGGCAATGATGCTATATTCATTGTCATCGACAAACTCACCAAAGTGGCTCACTTTCTGCCTATCAAAGAGTCAATCACTGCAGCTCAATTGGCAGAACTCTATACCTCTCGAATTGTCTCTCTGCACGGTATTCCACAAGTGATCTCTTCAGACTGTGGCAGCATCTTTACCTCAAAGTTTTGGGATTCTTTTCAGAAGGCCATGGGCACCAACATCCGCTTCAGCACAGCTTTCCATCCTCAAACTAGCGGTCAAGTCGAGCGTGTCAACCAGATTCTTGCATATATGCTCAGGGCTTGTGTGATCTCCTTCGGCATGAAGTGGGAGGATTGTCTTCCTTATGCTGAATTCTCCTACAACAATAGTTTTCAAGAAAGTTCGGGCAAGGCCCCTTTCGAAATTCTGTATGGCAGGAAGTGCCGTACCCCTCTCAACTGGTCTGAAACCGGTGAACGTCAGCTTTTGGGTAATGACTTAATCACAGAGGCAGAAGAAATGTGCAAAGTCATTCGTGATAACCTCAAAGCAGCCCAATCCTGACAGAAGAGCTACTATGATAGTAAGCACCGTGACTCGGCTTTCGAGATCGGAGATCATGTTTACCTCCGCGTCTCTCCTATGAAAGGTACTCGTCTCTTTGGTATCAAAGGGAAGATTGCCCATAGATACGTGGGACCTTTCAAGATTGTCAGCAAGAGAGGCGACCTCGCCTATCAACTCGAGCTTCCTTCAAACTTTGCAAATGTTCATGACGTGTTCCTTGTCTCTCAGCTTCGAAAGTGCTTCAAGACTCCTGACCGCACCGTCAACTTCGAGGACATTGAGCTCCAAGAAGATCTCTCTTATTGTGAGCACCCAGTTGCTATTCTTGAAGACACTGAACGCAAGACTCGCAACAAGTCAATCAAATTTCTCAAAGTTAAGTGGTCACACCATTCCGACCGTGAAGCTACCTGGGAAGGTGAGGATCACCTCCATTCTGAATACCCGGCGTTCTTTCAGTCCTCGATCTCGGGACAATATCCTTTCGTAGTGGTGGAGTGTTGTAACACCCCGGATGTAACTTTCCCAATTTGTACTCCAACTCTTGCCGTTTCCGGCGTTAAGTTATTTTATTTTCTCGGTTTCGGGTTTTTGTCTCCATGTGTTGTTTTCGTTGTCATGCATCTCATATCATGTCATCATGTGCATTGCATTTGCATACGTGTTCGTCTCATGCATTCGAGCATTTTCCCCATTGTCCATTTTGCATTCCGGTGCTTCATTCTTCTCCGGTGGTCATTTCTAGATTTCTTTCGTGTGTGGGGATTAAACATTTCCGGATTGGACCGAGACTTGCCAAGCGGCCTTGGTTTACTACCGGTAGATCGCCTGTCAAGTTTCGTACCATTTGGACTTCGTTTGATACTCCAACGGTTAACCGAGGGACCGAGAAGGCCTCGTGTGTTGCTGCCCAACACCCCTCCAATTTGGCCCAAAACCCACCAAATCCTGCTCCATCATCTAGAGCGTTCGATCACGATCGCGTGGCCGAAAACCGCACCTCATTTGGACTCTCCTAGCTCCCTCTATGCCTATTTAAAGAACCCCCTTTCCAAATCTCGGATCCCCTCCCCGAAACCCTAGTCGTCTTCCACCTCTCGCCGCCGGACAAGTACGATTCGGGCCGGACGTGTCCGCTGCTCCCCGTCGCCGCCACGTGGCGCCTCCCCATACGCCCGCCGCCTC
>NC_057809.1:360888205-360938020 GCF_018294505.1 Triticum aestivum
CCGCCATTGCCGGTCGCCGCCTCGCCGCGCGCCGTCATCTCCGCCCGAAGCTCCGCAGTGTCGCCCCACCGCTTGACGCGTCGACGGCCGCCGCCTCCGTCGCCCTGCCCTTCTCCGGTGAACAGTGCCCCGGCCGCACCTCAGATTCCGTGCAAACCCTAGATCTGAGAGAGGTTGATTTTTTTCACCAAGTCCTCGGATTTTCCTAGCTCAAGTGCTCCTGTTCATAGCCCCGTAACTTTGCATCCGTTGCTCCGATTCATGCATATAGCATATCAAAATGTTTATCTCAGAGAGTAAATAATTTCATTCCATTGCATCATTTCCATTTGAGTTCATCTTGATGCCCGAAATGTTGTTATAAGAGGGATACTTGAGATAATTGTCAGATCTGCTGCTCCATTTAGCTTTTTGTCATTTTTGCCATGATTATTGTGTGCATGATATGCCCATGAGTTATACATATGTTTTGTTGAGGGTTTTGTCATCTTTCCAGAGGCGCAACCCATTTATTTTTGTGATGTGTGTGGTGACTAGTTCAAGCTTGCAAAGTGGTGCACTTGCTAATTCTGTTTTCAGGGACTTAGCATTTCCACTAAGTCTTTGAGCTGTTTATCTCATGTTGCCATATGTTCATGTTGTTTCCTAGTGATCCGTGCCTCTTTTGAGGATGATCAATAAGGATGTTTTATTAATCTTGTAGTGCTATATCCATCCATGTCTTTGTTTGAAATTATGGAGCAACCTATCTTAAGTCAATCGAGCTCTACTTTTGCTACTTTGTGAATCTGGGCAGATTGTCAACTTGTTTGCAATTTTGCCGATGATGTTGTAGTTGATCCGTGCATGCTATGCTATTATTCTTGCCATGTCTAGGTTGCATTTTGTGCCTTCTTGATTGATGTATGCTTATCTTGTCATGACTTGCACCGTAGTGAGTGCATCGAGCTTGTAAACATGCCTACTTGAGTTATGTTTCAGCATGTGCCAGTTTTCACTAAGTCTGAAAACTGATTATGTTTTTGCCATGTTCACATGCTTGCAATTGTATTTTCTGATCCCTTTTGGCTCAAGGTCACTAAGGGACTTTTGTTAATCTCTTTGAGTAGCTCCATGACATGCTTTACGTTGCCATGTTCAGGTCCTGTAGCATGTAGTTTTGTTGCTCCGAAGAGTGCTACCTGATCTGAAATTCCAGACAAGTGTTAATTTCACTAAGTCTGAGATGTGTTTGCCATATGCATTTTTGCCATGCTTGTTTGAACCTGTTAATGGATGAATTGGCCGTAGCTCAGTGCTAGCCTTTTGTTAAGCATCTTGTATGAATCCCTGCCATGTATTTTGTTGTCATGCTTGGCTGCTGTAGCATGTTCATCTCATTGCATTTAGATGGCTACTTGCTGTAAATCGCATACTGGTGTCATTTTTGAATCGCTTGCCATTTCCAAACCGTAACTCCGATTCCGGTGTTCTTTATATCGTTTTCAAGCGATTTCATCTCATCTTTCCAGTGTCACACTTGGATTTCCAAGTTGAGGCCAGGTTCATGCATTTCCTGTCATATCTTGCATATGCATCCCGCATCGCATCCCGCATAGCATATCATCTTTGCATCATGTTGTTTGAGTTGCACGTGGTTGATTGTGTCCTTGTTGCTTGTTTGTATTGTTTGGGTAGAGCCAGGAGACGAGTTCGCTAACGAGGAGCCCGTTGAGTTTGCTTTTGAGGATCCAGTCAACTCTGACAACTGTGCAGGCAAGATGATCATACCCTCGAAATCACTACTATCTTTGCTATGCTAGTTTGCTCGCTCTTTTGCTATGCCAATGCCACGATGCCTACCACTTGCTTTCAAGCCTCCCAATTTGCCATGTCAAACCCCTAACGCACCATGTCCTAGCAAACCGTTGATTGGCTATGTTACCGCTTTGCTCAACCCCTCTTATAGCGTTGCTAGTTGCAGGTGAAGATTGAAGGCCGTTCCTTGTTGGAACATTTATTTAATTATTGGGATATCATTATATTATCTTGTCATCTTATTGCATCTATATACTTCGTAAAGGGTGGAAGGCTCGGCCTCTCGCCTAGTGTTTTGTTCCACTCTTGCCGCCCTAGTTTCCGTCATATCGGTGTTATGTTCCCGGATTTTGTGTTCCTTACGCGGTTGGGTTATAATGGGAACCCCTTGATAGTTCGCCTTGATTAAAGCTTTTCCAGCAATGCCCAACCTTGGTTTTACCATTTTCCACCTAGCCTTTTCTTTCCCTTGGGTTCTGCAGTCTCAAGGGTCATCTTATTTTAACCCCCCCCCCGGGCCAGTGCTCCTCTGAGTGTTGGTCCGACCGAGTAGACTGCAGGGCCACCTCGGGGCAACTTGAGGGTTGGTTTTACTCGTAGGATGTCTCATCTGAGTGTGCGCTGAGAACGAGATATGTGCAGCTTCTATCGGGATTTGTCGGCACATTCGGGCGGTGTTGCTGGTCTTGTTTTAACCTGTCGAAGTGTCTTGAAGAACCGAGATACCGAGTCTGATCGAAACGTCTTGGGAGGAGGTCTATTCCTTCGTTGACCGTGAGAGCTTGTCATGGGCTAAGTTGGGACTCCCCTGCAGGGATTTGAACTTTCGAAAGCCATGCCCGCGGTTATGGGGCAGATGGGAATTTGTTAATGTCCGGTTGTAGATAACTTGAACCTTAACATAATTAAAATGAATCAACTGAGTGTGTTACCGTGATGGCCTCTTCTCGGCGGAGTCCGGGAAGTGGACACGGTGTTGGAGTAATGTTTGCGCAGGTTGCTCTCTAGTTTCTCGCTCGCGCTTTGCCTCCTCTTCTCGCTCTCTTTTGGGAATAAGTTAGCCACCATATTTGCTAGTCGCTTGCTGCAGCTCCACATATATTTACCCTGCCATACCTATAAGCTTAAATAGTATTGATCACGAGGGTGCGAGATTGCTGAGTCCCTGTGGCTCACAGATTACTATTACACCAGATGCAGGGCCTGATGATTCCGCTCCAGGAGACGCGCTTGAGCTCAAGTGGGAGTTCGGCGAAGACTCTCAATGTTACTATGTTTCCTTTCCTGATGATCAGTAGTGGTGCCCAGTTGGGGGTGATCGGGACCGTGTCGCATGTTGGGTTATCTTTTATTTTGGCGCCGTTGTCGGGCCATGAGTGTTTGGTTGATGTAATGTTATTTATGTACTTGATTGACGTGGCAAGTGTAAGCCAACTATGTTATCTCCCCTTTTATTATCTATATTACATGGGATGTTGTGAAGATTGCCTAACTTGCGACATATGCCTTCAATGCGATTATGCCTCTAAGTCGTGCCTCGACACGTGGGAGATATAGTCGCATCGAGGGTGTTACATTGGTCTTCTATATTCTTCATGGCAAATGCTTCAATGCACATGACTTCTTCATTTGCCAAGTTGCTGCATGAGGCTCTGATCTGTTTGGCTTGAAGTTCTACGCCCCATGGGTAAAGCGGCTGATCAAATTTCACTCCGCTATCTCATATCAGCCATCTGCTCGCAATCATCGGATTTTTCTGCCTGATGTGGATATGTATATTGAAGCCATCTATCCTGAGCCTGCCAAGAAACCTCTAAGTCTTCAGAATGCAGAGCATCAAAGTTTTTCTCAGAACATTGAAGGAGTTGAGGCAGTCACTCGTGTGTATCCTTTGGCTGGCACTACACGTGCACCACATCCTGCTCTCACTGAAGCCACTGACAGTACAACTGCTCCACGACCCAAGAAGGGCACTCGTGTTCTCAATGACCGAGAGCTTCTTGTGGCTCTTCATCAGAAGCAGGATAGGCATCATGACTGGCTGAAGCGTCAGATGCAAAGGCTCTTGGTGGATGTTAATCGCATTCGCAATCTTGCCACCAAGAATGCTTTTGTTGCCCATGAAACCTCTCGCCGCACATGGAAAGGGCTAACGCTGATGTGTTCTGAAGATGATCTTCAAGAGGATGACTTCACTGAGCGATTCAAGTTTGACTCCTCACCTCCTCGAAGGGCAGTGCTGCGACGAACTCCATCCCTTGAAGACTCTGAGTTCTCTTCCTCTGCTGCAACTGTGACTGCCAGAGTGATCGAGGATGAAGACGATGCTACTTCACCGCCACCTCCTTCAGCATGCTTCGACTCTGCTCCAAGCTCTTCAGCACCCCCAAACACCACCAACGACCCTACTGCTTCACCTACTCCTCATGGGAACGAGTAGATGCTCTATGTCTACAAACCTTTTTGGTCCTTACTGACAAAAGGGGGAGAAGCATATGAGGTTGATAGTCTTCAAGCGGGTCCATATGGGCGGGTGCTTTATATTTTGCTTCGTGCTTACAACTCTCGTTTTGCTACATTTGGTTCTTTGAGTTGTAACACTTAAACTCGATGGTCGTCTGCTACTTATCTACCACCTTGTGTTGCGATGATAAATTCCGCACTTAGATCATTCTGCAGACGTCCATTTTCTATTATGCATGTCATTATCTTCATATACTTTCACATGCATAGTGGATTATAATCATAAGTTGAAGTGGATCTCCACAAGTACAACCTGCCATGTGCATTTGCATTCCAAAACCAAATTACTTATATGCACATCTTCAGGGGGAGCCCTTGCAACTTATGAAGACAATTCCTTATCCTTTATAATTTCACAGATTATATTCCCCGTTGAAAACTTCAACTAGTTTGTCATCAATCACCAAAAAGGGGGAGATCGTAAGTGCATCTAGTGCCACCCCTAGTTGGTTTTGGAGTATTGACGACAAACCTAGTTGAGGGACTAATGTGTTTGTGAGAATTGCAGGATAACACAGGTAGAAGTCCCTCATTGATTCGGTTTTCCTACCAGAGATGACCCCTAAAAATGTATGAAGACATTGAAGTCAAAGGTGGTATATGAAGATATTCACATTGAAGACTATGACAAGAGAATACACCACATGAAGCCTATGGAGCTCGAAGACTTAGATCTTTCGTAGTTCTTTTTCTTCTGTGTTGAGTCATAGGAACCACCGTACTGTTAAGTGGGGTCCAAGAGAACCAGTCAGAATGACTGAAGTGATGCTTAACCAAAACCTATGTCTTCGAGTGAAGACTTTGAGAGCAAATCTTGTCCAGAGTCGGGCAAGTCAGCTTTGCTTGTAACCCAAGTAAAGTTGCCGTGTGAGCTTGAAATCTGACTGTTGGAACACGTGTCAGTTCCTTAGTGACCCAGGGTCATTTCGGACAAATCAGGTCGGCTTGCCAAGTGGCTATAAATAGCCCACCCCCTACAACCATAAACGGTTGGCTGCTCAGATTCAGAGTACGGCTTTTGTCATTTGAGAGCAACCCACCTCGAAGCCTTTGAGAGAGAATTCCTTGCGATGATAAAGCCCTAACCACCCAGAGCCAAAGAGAATTAGGCATCACTTAAGTCTTCTTGTCTGTGTGATCTGAAGACTTATTACAATTGAGGACTGTGCATCCTCCAGCCGGTTAGGCGTCGCGTTCCGTGCACCCAAGAGACATTGTGGATTACCGGTGAACGAAGTCTATGAAGGTTTGGGAGTCTACCTTGAAGACTTACTAGAGTGATTGGGCGAGGTCTGTGTGACCTTAGCTCAAGGGGAATAGGGTGAGGACTGGGTGTCCTGAGCTGCGTGTTCAGGACTGGGTGTCCGGGACTGTGTGTCCTAAGGTTTAAATACCTAGCCGCCCTAACCAGACGTACAGTTGTCACAGCAACTGGAACTGGTCCAACAAATCATTGTCTTCAGCGAGTCACTGGTTTCATCTTCCCTTCCCTTTACTTACTGTTACTCCTTGTGAAGTCATTGTATGTTTGCACTATCTTTTGTCTTCACTGAGTGACTGCGTGTTTTGTGTGGCTTCACAATATCTTCCTACCTGATCCTTACTACATTGCTGCTATTAGTCATTGTGCTTTCACTCTATTGAATACTTGACTATGGCTTGCCTAGTGTAGACTACCTTCTGCTGCAGGGTAATAGGTTTATTTCTATCGTTTGTCTTCATAACTTCCATGTTTTGAAGACTTTCATAAAAATCGCCTATTCACCCCCCTGTCGGTGTCAAAACCGGCGGATCTCGGGTAGGGGGTCCCGAACTGTGCGTCTAGGCCGGATGGTAACATGAGGCAGGGAACACTTTGTTTTACCCAGGTTCGGGCCCTCTCGATGGAGGTAATACCCTACTCCTGCTTGATTAATATTGATGATATCGGTAGTATAAGAGTAGATCTACCACGAGATCAAGGAGGCTAAACCCGAGAAGCTAGCCTATGGTATGATTGTTGTATACGGAGTTGATTGCCTACGGACTACAACCCTCCGGTTTATATAGACACCCGATAGGGTTAGGGTTACACAGAGTCGGTTACAATGGTAGGAGATCTTGAATATCGCATCGCCAAGCTTGCCTTCCACGCTAAGGAAAGTCCCATCCGGACATGGGACGAAGTCTTCTGTCTTGTATCTTCATAGTCCAGGAGTCCGGCTGAAGGTATAGTCCGGCTACTCGAACACCCCCTAATCCAGGACTCCCTCAGTAGCGGCTGAACCAGGCTTCAATGACGACGAGTCCGGCGCGCAAATTGTCTTCGACATTGCAAGGCAGGTTCCTCCTCCAAGTCCTTCGTAGAAGATTGCAAACACCAAGAGTAGTGTCCAGTTCTGCAAAATAAGCTTCCACATATTGCCATAGAGAGAATAATATTAACACAAATCAAATCTGCTGACGTATTCCGCAGTGCGCTATCACACTACGGCCAAGTCCTTTACTCGAATCGTTTTTACTTTTCCACCTCAGCATGTTTTGCGAGGCGGTTTCCTTGGCACGTCTTGTCAAAGCAGAGATCATGTGCCCTTTTTACGGGATTCTCATCAATACGGACGTGGGTAACCCTAACTGCGCCATTTACCATGGCGCTTGGGAGGCAAGCGAGTTTTATTAGGCAGGTGGGGACGCATAACCGCATCCGCCCATATAAGGGGATAAGGATCCACCTTTTTTCCTACGCCTTCTTCCTCCTTTGCCTATCCATCTCCTGCGCACTCGAGCTCCAGCGCCCAAGCCCACACTTCCCACCTCAACCTTCTCCAGTGATGTCCGGAGTGGGAGGCAAGTGGAAGGTCTCCCCCGTCACGGAGGGCGACGTAAAAAAGCTTAGGAAGGCCGGATACTTGTCCAAAGACATCGCGCACCGGCTTCCTGAGAAGGGGCAGCTCCTCCCCACCCCAAGGCCCCATGAGAGGGTAGTATTTCTTCCCCACTTCCTCCGCGGACTGGGTTTTCCACTTCACCCATTCGTCCGGGGGCTCATGTTCTACTACGGCCTGGATTTTAATGATCTGGCCCCGAACTTCATCCTCCACATCTCGGCGTTTATCGTCGTGTGCGAGGCTTTCCTCCGCGTCCGCCCCCATTTCGGCCTCTGGCTCAAGACCTTCAACGTCAAGCCCAAGGTGGTGTGCGGCAACCAGGCGGAGTGCGGAGGCGCCATGGCGGGCAAGATTGCCAACATCCTGTGGTTCGAGGGCTCCTTCGTAGAGACCCTAAAGGGGTGGCAAGCCAGGTGGTTTTACATCACCAAGCCACGCGATCCGAAATGGATCGCAGCCCCCGAGTTCTGATCCGGACCCCCCACGCGGCTCATGTCCTGGAAAGAGACGGGCCTATCGTGGGGTAACAAGGAAGAGGTGACCAGACTGAAGACATGCATCTAGTCCCTGGTAAACAAGTCAATCAGGCTTGTAAATGTAGTCCAGGTCATGCTCGTTCGCCGAATCCTCCCGTGCCAACAACGGGACTTTACTCTGTGGGAGTTTGACCTGGCACAGCACCGAACCCTCAATAGGCTCTTCGACACGACGTATGAAGACGTCTGGAAGGCGCTAATCAAAGGTGCTGAGGCTCCCGCATCCGCCTCCGAGGACCGTGGATACAGCTCGCAGCGTCACACTAGCGAGGTAAGCTATTTTCACCTTTTACAGGATGTTCAGCTTTTTTTTCATAGTTTAACTCTATGCGGGATCTAAAATCCCTTACCTTTGACAGGCTTGGCGGGCGGTATCCGCACCGATTAACTGTCCGGCTCCGCTGCCCGAAGACCCAGCCCCAGCTCTACTAGTGAAGCTGCTGGCTCCGGCGCCTTATGTGGTGCCGGAAAAGAAGGCCAAGAAGAAGAAGACCACGGGGACTCGAAGGAGTACCCGCAACATGGTGTTGTCGGGCTCGTCATCCGACGAGTCCGAGACGCCCTCCTCCCATGAAAACAAGGAGGAGGAAGAAGAAAACTCTCCCCTCCCAGTGGAGGGAGGAAAGAAAAGGAAGGCCGCCCCAAGGGGGAAGGCCGAAGGGTCCAAGAAGAGGAAAACCCCTCCGCCGGACTACGCCCCCGACGCTGACGAGGACGAAGAGGAGTGGCCGGACAGGGCCAGGCGTCCGGCGAAATCGTAAGTGTTTGGATACCAGAGTAACTCATGATATTCCTTTCGTTGCACAGCTTTCCCTAATGTCGAATATAATCATGCAGCCCGCCCCGGGCCGAACTCAACGAGTCGTCGAGTGGCTCCCTGGATTCATTGGACGTGAACTCAGTTCCGCCCGCCGTCTCCCCCGCACTGTGGACGACGCCAAAGTGGCGTTGCAACTAGCTCTGGGGCAGGAGGAGGTGGTCCTGGAGGAGCCGCAAGGCGACCTCCCGGACTCCAGGAGTAAAGGGGACAAGACACCCCAGGGCTCCAAGTCCGGCTTTGAGCCGGACACCGTGCCGGAATCTTCAATGATTTCGGACCGCGGTAGGCGAACTCCTCCCAAGAGGAGCAAGCCTTCTGAGCCGGCAGCCTCCGTCCAACCGGAGGTGCCGGACAATCTGCTGGAGGTGCTTGAAGGCGCCTCCATCGACGAGGAGCACCGTACTATTATGAGTACGGTGATCCAGAAGGTTCAGTCTGCCAAAAGCGGACTGAGTGAAGCTTGTGCTAGCCTCCTAACAGGCTTCGAGGTAAGTAAAAAATATGTAAAAATATTACCGCATAGACAGTAGCCCCTGATGCTCTGTTTGGCGTTCGGAAAGAAAAGCCGAATAGAGGATCTATTAAATTTCGCAGGAGTCTAACAATAAAGAGGCAATATGCGTATGCAGGCTTCGATGCTATCCACCGCCGCACTGACTATGAAGGTGGGTGTCCTGAAACAGGACCTCGGGCGGACCGAGCAAGAGCTCGGCCTTGCCAAGCGGCAGCTCGAGGAGAAAGAAGGTACGAAATACCTTATAGAAAAAGGTTCCTATAGAGAGGCGTGATTGCAAAAAAAATAACAGGATTGTGCTGCTTATTGTAGGGGCCATGACTGAGGTGGCGACCCTCAAGCAGGCACTATCTGAGGCCGAAAAGAAAATGGCCGCGGAGCGCACCGAGCGAGAGAAACTTGGGGCTTAGGTCGGCGAGGTGCAGCAAGAGCTTCAGGCTCTCATGAAAAAACATGAGAGTTTGGAGCTTGAGTCAAAGACCCAAGCGTCTGAGCTTGCGACGGCCCTTGAGACTGCCAAGTCTGCCAAGGCCGAAGCCCAAAAGGCCCTCCAAGAGTTGGAGGAGGTGAAAAAGATAGCAGCGGGTAAGGCATTCTTCATGCAAAGCAGAAATATAAAAGTAAACTACTTGTTACTTACCCGAATCCGGAGCTCTCCAGGGGCATTCACAGATCTTCCCCGCAGCGTATCTGCCGCTGCCGCATTCTATCGAGCTGAAGAGGGCAGCTCGATGGAGAAGGTGTTCTGGTCTTAGTATGCTGAGGCCGGACACCCTGTGCCCTTGAGCGACCAGCTGAAACAGCTGGTCGAGCTCCACAAGGAGGCCGAACAGGCCATGAAGGGCTTCATAGTTCGGCTGTGGCCCAGAGAGGCCCTGCCTGGGAGCTACTTTGGGCTGGTGTGGCGGCTGGTGGAGGCTTGTCTAAGGCTCGAGGTCATCAAGCGCTCCATCTACATCGAAGGTGCCCGTTGGGCCCTTGCCCGTGCAAAGGTGCACTGGGGTAAGCTGGACGGTGAGAAGCTTGTTAGGGACGGGCCGCCGCCGGGGAAGGAGCATCGCAAGCCCGAGAACTACTATAAGGATGTTCTTGCGGGTGCCTACCTTGTAGCGGATGAGTGTACCAAGGATGTAATTTTTGAATGAACTCACTCGATTTTATCCTGTGCGCTGAAAACTTGTTCATATGCGCTAAGCAATGCTTATTGAATTTAAAATATTATTTTCTGTGCGGCCGTTTATCAAAAATTGAGAGATGGCCAGTCGTCGGCTTCTGCCCCCATGCCACTAGTGCTGGGGTGTTCGGTGATAAACCTGTGCGCTCTTTTTCCCATGTTTGGGTCCTTCGAGGGAGGCGCTCAGCACGACGAACCAGGCAATCAGACTATAATGCTTGAACACTCTCACTTAGCCATAGAACTTTATAATTTTAAATTTCGGCGAAGCCCCTAGTTCGGAAGACCGAGTTCGGGGCGCTATCCACGCCTTGGCTGGGTTTATCCAGCTCCTCGCTCGAAGCGGCATAAGTCTTTAGGGACTCGAAAAACCTCTCGAACAGCAACCGGTCTCTCGCCTCATCATGACAGTCAGTTTTAGCTTTCTCCACTGAGGTGCTTAACCCAGCTCAACCGGGGCACAATCGCAGTTGTTCTCCTAGTGCTACCTTAGCCGATATAGCGGAACGTAAGGCACCAAAACATAGGAGCCGGGCAAACCCAACTATTGACCCAAATCATGATTCGGAGCCGATGCATATAGTGCTATAAGTTCAGGGTGCCACACTTGTGAAAGTGTACGGGCTTCTCACACCATATTCAAGGGTACTGAAGCCCCTGGCGTACTTGCCGTACCACAGTGTACGGGTGCAACATGTCATTAATGAACATATATAAAAGAGAGTAATGCAAAAAATAGACAAAAAGCTAAGGATTCTTTATAGAGAGGCTATTTATCAAAGCCGAACGATACAAATAGTGCGGTAAGCAGAAGATATTGGACTATTCAGTATGTCCTGACCAGGGGCAGGCCGCGGAATTGTATTTAAAACAGGTATAGCGCTCGTAACAGAGACCACCTGGGATTCCATAATGGGGCATGGCTTGTCTGCCTCCCTGGATCTTGCATCGTTTGTGCGGCAGTCGAATTGCCGAACAGGTCGTCCGAAGTATGGAGTCCTGAAAGTAAGAAAAATTAAAAAAAGAATCCGGCAGCCCCTAGTACATTTTAAGCCGTATTTTGGGTGTGCCGTTATTGTGCCCCTTCCCCTGTGCCCATGGTATTTCCAGGGCGTAGTTATGTACGTGAGGTACTGGTTTCGCTATATTGCGAAAGCTGGGGTTGGGGCCGCATTGCTACGCTTGCTCAGAGCGTGCCAGGCGGTCCTACTGTGGATTACTCCGGGCGCGCTTGGCAGTGTCTGGCTTTTTAATGGCCGGACTGGAGAATTGCCCGAGAAGGCTACTTTGTACCTCCGCTGCGAGAGCCGCCGTATGCTCCTCCGTACGCAGGGAGCGTTCGGTGTTTCCGTTGACCGTAATTACTCCTCGAGGGCCTGGCATCTTGAGCTTGAGATATGCGTAGTGCGGCACCGCATTGAACTTTGCGAATGCGGTTCGTCTGAGCAGGGCGTGATAGCCACTGCGAAACGGGACTATGTCGAAGATTAACTCTTCGCTTCGGAAATTGTCCGGGGATTCGAAGGCCACGTCATGTGTTACTGAGCCTGTACAGTTGGCTTCTACACCTGGTATGACGCCTTTAAAGGTCATTCTTGTGGGCTTAATCCTTGAGGGATCTATGCCCATATTCCGCACTGTATCCTGGTAAAGCAGGTTCAGGCTACTGCCGCCGTCAATGAGGACTCTTGTGAGGTGAAATCCGTCGATGATTGGGTCGAGAACCAATGCGGCGAAGCCGCCATGACGGATGCTAGTGGGATGGTCCCTTCGATCAAAAGTGATCGGGCAGGAGGACCATGGGTTGAACTTTGGGGCGACTGGCTCTATCGCGTATACGTCCCGTAGCGCACGCTTCCGCTCCTGCTTGGGAATGTGGGTTGCGTATATCATGTTCACCGTCCACACTTGTGGGGGAAAGCCCTTCTGTCCATTGTTGTTTGGCGGCTTGGGCTCCTTGTCGTCGCTGTGCAGCCCCTTGTCTCTGTTTTCGGCCCTTAACTTGCATGCCTGCTTGAACACCCAACAATCCCTGTTAGTGTGATTGGCTGGCCTTTCGGGGGTGCCATGTATCTGGCACAAGCGATCGAGTATTCGGTCCAAACTGGACGGGCCCTGAGTATTCTTTTTGAATGGCTTTTTCCGCTGACCGGATTTATAGCCTTTGAATCCGGCATTGGCTGCCGTGTCTTCATTGCTGTCGCTGTTGACGCGGCGTTTTTGCTTATTCTGACGTGTCCTGCCACTTTTGTCCTTGGTGTCCGAATTACCAGGGTTCTTTGATAAGTTGTTACTGCGAGCTAGCCAGCTATCTTCTCCCGCGCAAAAGCGGGTCATGAGTGTCGTGAGGGCTGCCATGGATTTCGGCTTTTCCTGTCCCAGGTGCCGGGCAAGCCACTCATCGCGGATGTTATGCTTGAAGGTTGCTAGGGCCTCTGCGTCCGGATAGTCGACTATCTGGTTTTTCTTTGTTAGGAACCATGTCCAGAATTGTCTGGCCTATTCCTCTGGCTGCTGAATTATGTGGCTTGAGTCGTCGGCATCCGGTGGTCGCACATAAGTGCCCTGGAAGTTGTCGAGGAATGCGGCTTCCAGGTCCACCCAAGAACCGATTGAGTCTGCTGGCAAGCTGTTAAGCCAATGCCGGGCCGGTCCTTTAAGTTTGAGCGGGAGGTATTTGATGGCGTGTAGATCATCGCCGCATGCCATGTGGATGTGAAGGAGATAATACTCGATCCATACCGCCGGGTCTGTTGTGCCATCGTATGATTCAATGTTTACGGGTTTGAAGCCCTCTGGGATTTTATGATCCATTACTTCATTCGTGAAGCATAGCGGGTGTGCGGCGCCTCTGTACTGGGCTATATCATGACTCAGCTCAGAAGAGCTATGTCTATTGTGTTCGGCCCAGCCGGATTTGTTGTATCCAGAGTGAAGATCATTGTCACATGACGTAGGGCGCCTGCGTGATCCGTAGATCGATCTTGTTTGTCTTGCCTTATCATCCAGTATGTCTCGCAGGTCGGGCGCATTTTCCCGTGCCTTAGTTGAGCGGCGTCGGGGCATGGCTTGGGTGGAGGGCCGACAGGCCTCTCTGTCGCGACCGCAAGGTGGCCGGTCTGCCATGTCATGCGCTGGTGATGTAGGTGCTTCCTCCTCTGATCGGGGTAGCGGCCTGCGCTTCGGGTAACTCTTGGAGGGGCGTTCGAGTTCATACTCTTCGGCCACAAGGTCTTCAGTCCATCTGTCAGCTAGCAATTCTTGGGCAGCTCTAAGTTGTTGCTGCTTTTTCTTGAGGCTGCTTGCCGTGGCTAAAAGCCTGGGTTTAAAATGCTCTTGTTCGGCGGGGTCTGATGGTATGAGGAATTCGTCGTCATCGAGGCTAGCCTCGTCTTCGGAGGGAGGCATATAGTTATCATCCTCGACCTCTCGGTCTGCCACTCTTTCATGAGGGCTGGTTTCTCCATCTTCCTGTGCCGAATTTTGCTGAGGTGGGTGTTCTTCGGCGCTATCCAGGGTAGTATTATCTCCCGTGCCGGAATCACCGTTTTTGCTTTGGCGGGATTTAGAGCGGCGCCGCTGACGCCGGCGCTTTTGCTGTTCCTTGGGGGCATCATCCCCCACTGTTCCATCGCCATCTCCATCTTTTGGAGTATCCACCATATATATGTCATATGACGAGGTGGCCTTCCAGCGCCCTACAGGTGCTGGTTCTTGTTCATCTCCTGCATCGTCGTCTATGCCGTCGATGTCTTCGGAGTCGAAGTCCAGTGTGTCGGTTAAGCCGTCGACAGTGGCTACGAAGTGGGTGGTGGGTGGGCTTTGAATTTCTTCGTCGTCCGTATCCCAACCTTGCTGACCGTAGTCCAGCTAGGGCTCTCCTGATAAAGAGAGAGACTTTAGAGAATTCAGGATGTCGCCGAAGGGCGAGTGCTGAAAGATGTCCGCGGCGGTGAACTCCATGATCGTCGCCCAATCGGATTCGATCGGCAGGGGCGCGGGGGGCTCAGAGCTCGGAGAGGAATCCGGCTCCTCGGAGTCACGGGCCATGCGGAGTGCGGCGCTGGAGTTCGGCTCAATCGCCTCTGAGATCGCAGCCCCTGAGGCGGCGTCCAACCGCTGATCCTCGATCGGTGCAGTAGGCTCCGAATCAATGGTCGGAACTGATGCGTGTGCGGCCTCCAAGGCGCTGTTCGGTGGCAGAGCTATATCATGCCCATCGAGACAGTGCGGCGCGCTTGGCTGTGGCTCGAATCCGTCGAAGATCAAGTCCCCGCGGATGTCAGCCGTGTAGTTTAGGCTTCCAAACCTGACCTGATGGCCAGGGGCATAGCTTTCGACCTGCTCAAGGTGGCCAAGCGAATTGGCCCACAGTGCGAAGCCGCCGAAGACGAAGATTTGTCCGGGGAGAAAATCTCACCCTGGACTGCATCGTTGTTGATGATCGAAGGAGCCATCGGGCCTAAAAGCGATGACACAGAAGAACTCTCAATGAAAGCACCAATGTCGGTGTCAAAACCGGCGGATCTCGGGTAGGGGGTCCCGAACTGTGCGTCTAGGCCGGATGGTAACAGGAGGCAGGGAACACTTTGTTTTACCCAGGTTCGGGCCCTCTCGATGGAGGTAATACCCTACTCCTGCTTGATTAATATTGATGATATGGGTAGTACAAGAGTAGATCTACCACGAGATTAAGGAGGCTAAACCCTAGAAGCTAGCCTATGGTATGATTGTTGTATACGGAGTTGATTGCCTACGGACTACAACCCTCCGGTTTATATAGACACCGGATAGGGTTAGGGTTACACAGAGTCGGTTACAATGGTAGGAGATCTTGAATATCGCATCGCCAAGCTTGCCTTCCATGCTAAGGAAAGTCCCATCCGGACACGGGACGAAGTCTTCAGCCTTGTATCTTCATAGTCTAGGAGTCCGGCTGAAGGTATAGTCCGGCTACCCGAACACCCCCTAATCCAGGACTCTCTCACCCCCCTCTAGTCGATATAACACACTTTCACTGAGCATTGTCTTCAGGTTGATCAGGTGCGGAGATAATAAGTTCCTCTTCAGGTTGAGCTTCAGAGGGTATGATTTCTCCAGTTCCCATAAGTTTGATTGATTCACTGGATGGAACTTCATCTAGCACATTTGGCAGGTGCTCTCTTTGTGAGCTGTTAGTCTCATCGAACCGCACATCCACTATTTCAACCACTTTATAATGAAAGAGATTGAAGACAGTGTAGGAGTGTGAATCCTTGATCCAGCACCTGGCGCCAAATACTCTGAAGTAACTAACATTTGGCTTCTTGCCAGTAAGGAGCTCATAACATGTCTTGTTCAGAAGCTTGTGAAGATAAACACAGTTGAGTGTATGGCATGCAGTATCAATGGCTTCAGGCCAGAATTTTCTTGGAGTCTTGTATTCATCAAGCATTGTTCGGGCCATCTCAATGAGTGTTCTGTTCCTGCGTTCGACGACGCCATTCTGCTGTGGCGTGTACAGAGCTGAGATTTCATGTGTGATGCCCAAAGTATCAAGATATGTATCAAGGCCAGTGTTCTTGAATTCAGTGCCATTGTCACTTCTTATGTGCTTTATCTTGGCGCCATAGTTGTTCATTGCTCGATTGGCGAAGCGTCTGAAGACATCCTGCACTTCAGTCTTGTAGAGGATTATATGCACCCAAGTATATCTAGAATAATCATCAACAATGACAAAGCCATAGAGACAAGCAGTAATAGTAAGAGTTGAGTAATGAGTGGGACCGAAAAGATCCATGTGGAGCAGTTCGAAGGGTCGAGTCGTTGTCATGATTGTCTTTGAGGGATGCTTGGCCCTCATCATCTTTCCTGCTTCACAGGCACCGCATAAGTGATCTTTCTTGAACTTGACGCCCTCGATGCCTATGACATGCTTCTTCTTTGCAAGGGTGTGGAGGTTCCTCATGCCAGCATGCCCTAGCCTCCGATGCCAGAGCCAACATTCTGAAGCTTTTGCTAGAAGACATACAGCAAGCTGTGGTCCTGCTGAGAAATCTACCACGTACAAATCATCTTTCCGATACCCTTCCAACACTAGAGACTTGTCAGATTCCATTAGAAAAAGACAATGATATTTTCCAAACATCATGATCATGTTTAAACCGCAAAGCATTGAGACAGACATTAAGTTGAAACCAAGGGATTCAACAAGCATGACTTTATCCATGTGTTGATCCTTTGAGATTGCAACTCTACCTAGACCCAATACCTTACTTTTACCAGTGTCAGCAAATGTGATGTGACTCTTGTCGGATGGACGTAAGGTTGAGTCCATAAGAAGGCTTCTCTTGCCAGTCATGTGATTGGTACACCCACTATCAATAATCCATTCTATAGCTGCTGGTGTCGTACCCTACAGTGCAGTTAGGGGGATAGGCTTCACGAAGAGAATTGTGAAGCAAAAACATTTGACGAACCAGTGGGTTATGAAAGCTTAGATCGAGATTTGGACTGATAGGGTGAGTAGCAAGCGATTCAGGAACAAAGTACATAATAAGACCATTTGGGCATTTGATCTTGCGCCCTACAAGATGTTTAAGGTCCCCAGCAATAGCGTCAGACGATTTTGGTTTTCTGCTGGAGACCCTTCCCTGCAAAAGAGAGTTAAGCTTTCTTAGCCACCCACATCTTCAAGGGTGGCTTAGAAGCAATAAGTCTAAGTGCAGCATCTGAGAACTTTGGCTTTGGAGCCCTAGCAAAAAGTCTTGCAGGAGGACAATAGTACTCATAAGAATAAGCAGAATAGTTCTTGGTCTTATGAACATGGCGGTTTGATGAACCGCGCTCATATTCATAGGCCTGAGTATGGCTTCACTGCAAAACATTTGCGTTAGTGCGACTCAGGTGAGTCCTCTGTCTGTATGAAGCCTTTGGACCGTATGAAGACTGTGGTATGGGGTTTGTCTTCTTCACCTGTGGTGTCATGATGACATTCACAGGAAGATTCTCCAAACACCTTTTCGGCACCCAGATCTTCTTCATAGGCGGTCCATTCTTGCAGTTAGTTCCAATATACCTGGCAAACACTTCACCATTCTGATTCTTAAACAGTTTATAGTTTGCATCAAAGGATTCATCAATAACAATGGGGTTAGCACAAGTGAAGCCAGATAGAGTGGATGGATCTGCTGAAGGTTCCTTTGCAGCAACCCATGTGGTTTTGGGGTACTGCTCAGGTTTCTAGTAAGAGCCATCAGCATTCATTTTCCTTCCGAACCCAACACCCTCTTTCCTAGGGTTTCGGTTCAGGATCTGCCTTTTGAGGACATCACATAGTGTCTGATGCCCTTTGAGACTTTTGTACATCCCTGTTTCAAGAAATGTCTTCAACCTAGCATTCTCATCAGCAATAGCAGTGGTATCCTCAGCAGAGGGGTTAGTTCCCACATCAACAGTTGAAGATATTGCAACAGTAGCAGCAGTTGAACATTCAGCAACAGAAGTAGCATTATCACGCTCAATGCATTTAAGACATGGTGGTTCAAATCCTTCCTGAGCTGAACTGATATGTTCGGTGTGAAGCGACTCGTTTTCTTTTTGAAGATCTTCGTGAGCCGCTCTCAATTTCTCAAGATCTTGCTTCCTTTGAAGGTAATCATAGGAAAGCCTTTCATGAGCTGTTGAGAGCGTTTCATGACGACTTTCAAGTTCCTCATACTTAACGTGAAGATTTTTTATGTCTTCAATTAAGGACTGAGATCGAGTCATTTCAGCGTCTAACAGATCATCGCTTTTGTCTAACAGTTTTTGAATGTGTTCCATGGTTTTCTGTTGTTCAGTTGCAATTTTAGCGAGTGTTTTGTAGCTGGGTTTGGAGCCACAATCAGAGTGATCGTCACTAGATGTTTGATAGTGAGTAGTGCGTGTGTTTACCTTGGCACCGCGTGCCATGAAGCAGTAGGTAGGAGCGGAGTAGTCCTTGTCATTTGCATCGGTGTCGGTGATGGAGTCATTGTCTTTAGTGTTGAAGATGGACTTGGCAACGTATGATGTAGCCAGACTCGCAACGCCAGAATCGGAATCCTCCTCAGACTCCCCTCCGCCTCCTCAGAAGCGGACTCCTCCTCTGAATCCATTTCCTTGCCAACAAATACACGTGCCTTGCCAGATGAGCTCTTCTTGTGTGATGAAGACTTTGAGGAGGACTTGGAAGAAGACTTTGAATATTTCTTCTTCTTCTTGTCATTAGAATCATACTCCTTGCTCTTCTTTTTCTTCTTGTTCTCAATGTCCCACTGCGGACACTCAAAGATGTAGTGGCCAGGTTTCTTCTTCTTGTTCTCACAGTCCTTAAGTGTAATAAGTCTTCAGATCACACAGACAGGAAGACTTAAGTGATGCCTAACACTCTTTGGCTCTGGTGGTTAGGGCTTTATCCTCGCAAGGAATTCTCTCTCAAAAGCTTCGAGGTGGGTTGCTCTCAAACGACAAAAGCCGTACTCTAACTCTGAGCAGCCAACCGTTTATGGTTGTAGGGTGTGGGCTATTTATAGCCACTAGGCAACCCGACCTGATTTGTCTGAAATGACCCTGTGTCACTAAGGAACTGACACGTGTTCCAATGGTCAGATTTCAAACACACACGACAACTTTACTTGGGCTACAAGCAAAGCTGACTTGTCCGACTCTGGACAAGATTTGCTCTCATAGTCTTCACTCGAAGACATAGGTTTTGGTTAAGCATCACTTCAGTCATTCTGACTGGTTCTCTTGGACCCCACTTAACAGTACGGTGGTTCCTATGACTCAATAAAGAAGAAAAAGAACTACGAAAGATCTGAGTCTTCGAGCTCCATAGGCTTCATGTGATGTCTTCTCTTGTCATAGTCTTCAGTGTGAATATCTTCACATACCACCTTTGACATCAATGTCTTCATACATTTTTAGGGGTCATCTCTGGTAGGAAAACCGAATCAATGAGGGACTTCTACCTGTGTTATCCTGCAATTCTCACAAACACATCAGTCCCTCAACTAGGTTTGTCGTCAATACTCCAAAACCAACTAGGGGTGGCACTAGATGCACTTACACACAGTTCTGCTTCTTTGAAGACCAACATACAAGTGATCGTCCCAGAAAGTGACATGTGCCTGATGTAGACTTGCGACCCACCTTGTCACCAGCATAATCAGCATCCGAGAATCCAACTAGATCAAACTCTGAGCCCTTTGGATACCATAATCCTAGTGTTGGGGTGTGAGCCAAATATCGAAGAATTCGCTTCACAGCTAAGTGATGCGATTCCTTCGGCGCCACTTGCAAACACTAAGCATGATATCTGGCCTAGATGCACATAAATAAAGCAAAGGACCAATCATGGAGCGGTATACCTTTTGATCGAACTCTTTACCATTGTCGTTGGGACCCAGATGGTGTTTAGCTGGCATTGGCATCGTGTAACCTTTGCAGTCTTGCATTCCAAACTTCTTCAAGCAGTCTTTGAGGTATTTCTCTTGAGATATGAAGATGTCGTTGCGTTGTTGTCGTATTTGAAGATCAAGGAAGAACTTCAGTTCACCCATCATGGACATCTGATATTGCTCTTGCATCATATATCCAAACTCATCACTGTATTTCTGGTTGGTGCAGCCGAAGATAATGTCTTACACATATATTTGGCACACAAACAGTTCACCATCATATGTCTTCGTGAAGAGTGTGGGATCCAAAGAACCAGGTTTGAAGCCTTTGCTCTTCAGGAAGTCCTTGAGTGTGTCATACCAAGCACGAGGGGCTTGTTTGAGGCCATACAGTGCCTTGTTGAGCTTACAAACCATGTCAGGATGTTTTGGATCTTCAAAGCCAGGCGGTTGTGCAACATAAAGTTCTTCTTCAATCTTGCCATTGAGAAAAGCGCTCTTCACATCCATTTGATACAAAAGAATGTTATTATGATTTGCATAGGCCAGCAGTATGTGTATAGCTTCAAGCCTAGCCACAGGAGCAAATGTTTCATCGAAGTCAATTCCTTCAACTTGAGTGTATCCTTAAGCAACGAGATGAGTTTTGTTTCTGACAACTTGACCATGCTCATCTTGATCGTTGCGATATATCCATTTAGTGCCTATGATATTGTGCTTACGAGGATCAGTACGCTTGACCAGTTCCCATACATTATTCAGCTCAAATTGTTGAAGCTCTTCTTGCATTGCTTGAATCCATTTAGGCTCCATGAAGGCTTCATCAACTTTCTTGGGTTTAGATATTGAGATGAATGCGAAGTGTCCACAGAAATTTGCTAGTTGTGTTTCCCTTGAACGAGTGAGTGGACCAGGTGCATTGATGCTGTCAATTATTCTCTCAATCTGTACTTCATTTGCAAAACGAGGATGCACAGGACGGAGATTTTTCTCTTGCTGATCATTGTCATCGTTAGAAGGATTGTCTTCGGGCTGAGCATTAGACGGTATGATTTCTCCAGTTCCCATAAGCTTGATGGATTCACTGGATGGAACTTCATCTAGCACATTTGGCATGTGCGCTCTTTGCGAGCCGTTAGTCTCATCGAACCGCACATCCACAGTTTCAACCACTTTATAGTGAAAGAGGTCGAAGACTCTGTAGGAGTGCGAATCCTTTCCGTATCTATCGTGGTTTTGTCATGGCAGATGTCCTAGAGAAAGGACTTAGTCATGGAGCCATCGCGACGTGTTAGCTTGAAGGGGTTAAAGCGGACACAAGGACGCAAGAGAGTTTATACTAGTTCGGCCCCTTCGATGAAGGTAAAAGCCTACGTCTAGTTGTGATGGAATTGATGGGGTTTCAATGACTAGGGAGCAAACAAGCTTCGCCTATGTCTCGAGTTGTTGTCTATTGTCCTTGAACCGCCGCCGGGTCGTCCCCTTATATACACGGGTGACTCTCGTCGGCTTACGGGGTCCCAATACCGGCTCATAGATGTGTTCGGTTTGGTCTCTTCTTATTCCTAACTTATAATACAGGGTAACTACTAACGCCGGTTTACGGCTGCAGGCCTTGAGCCGACCATGGGCCTTGAGCCCTCCTCTGTCTTCTTGTGCTTTAACTTACTTAACTACTGACGAAGTTAACCCAGCCCAGATAGGCCGGTTTACGCCCAGTAGTAATATCCCCAACATTAGGCCCCAGATTGATTTGAACGGGTTCATGTCAATCCTTTAATAAAAGCTTCATCTTCAACATCTTCTTATAAATTGGTAAACTGCCATGATGTCATCTTCTCTGATTGCTGTAAACCGGAGTGACGTCACCTGTCATAACGAAGCTATCCATTATGCTTCTTTGTTTAATAGATCGGAGGAAATCGAGGTGACAGCTCCGTTTTGTGGCCCCTTGATTGCCGCGCCTGACTCATGTTCTTTCGCCTTATAAATAGGACCGAAGGGTCATTTCTTTTCTCCTTCCGTGCCTTCTTCATCTTCCTCGCGTCGCCAGCCTCGGAGATCCGCCGCCGCCGTTGACCTCTGCCTCATCCTTGGCCACTGCATCAACCTGAGCGCACCAGAACATCGCGGCAACCTTCCGCATCTTCCTCAGCTGCGGTAAATCTTCTATCTTTTCCCCCGCAGATCTGGCCTAGGGTTTCGCAGTTCTTCAGTGTTCATCGTCTACCTCTTGCTCATACAATAGATCTTTAGATGAATCCGCAAATCTTTATTCTGTGCAATGATAGTTGTTTGACCTTCGCCTTTACTTATGCATCTCAAACAATCGGTCTATATGAACGTTTTGCTCATTGGTTCGGTACTGCTCCTTTGAACCTCTAAGTATTTATCTCTTTCCTGAACTTGCTTCAGATCCAATGCTGTAAAGAAATCTTGTGAAACCTGTTTGTGTGTACTTGTCCATCCGCAATCTCAGCTTTTCAATGCTTAGATCAGGAGGTTTAACCTTATAGAAAATTTTCCAAACCGGTATATGCCATTAGTCCCCTTGTTGAACCGCCAGATGTTGGTTGCTTCATGAAACTCCGGTTCAGATAGTTCTGTCTCCGGTTTAACAGTGCCCATACCAACGTACCTTGATCAAATGCATTTTTGAACCGGGATCTTCTACCTTGTAGATTCCATCATGGCCAAGCAAGTATATGAGTGCAATTGGGTTCCTTCTCGCGTCACAGAGGATCAACTGGACGATTTTGTCCTGATTGGCGCTTTAGGCAGCAAAGATACCATCCATTGGAGGGCTCCTGGCAAAGAATGCCCTCCCACACCTTGAGAAGGAGAGGTTGTTGTTTTCGTAGATCACTTAGCCCGGGGCTTTAAGCCGCCCGGTCCTAAATTTAACCGGGATGTTTTAGCCGATTTCCAACTCCATCCGCAAGACACTGGCCCCAACTCTGTTACAAATATGTGCCACTTCCAAGTGCTCTGTGAGGTGTTCTTTCAAGAGGAGCCCACAGTGGAATTGTTCAGAGACCTTTTCCATCTAAACCGCCATACTGAGTTTACTGATGGCTCTAATATGGAGTTGGGTGGCATGGCGATTCAGAAAAGGAAAGAGGTCACATACCCTCACGCCAAGCTGCACAGTCACCCCAAGGAGTGGAATCAGACATGGTTCTACTGCAAAGACACCTCCCCTGCTGGTGAGAATCCCTTGCCTGGCTTTCATCCGGAGCGGCTCAGCAATACACACCCTTTTCCTCAAAGATTGACTGCCCAGGAGAGAAGCAAATATGCCCCCCAGCTATCAAAGCTCAGAGCCTTTATGGCCAATGGTTTAATAGGGGTTGATCTCGCTCGCTGTTGGATATCATGGAGCATACTGCCCCTTAGTCAGCGCTCAGGTTTGATGTGCGAGTATACTGACAGTGTTGATGACCCACTGCGACATTCAAAACTCCAGCTCTCCGATGAAGAAATCACAGAGGCTGTGCATAAGATACTGAATGAACCGGAACACGTGTCACACCCTAGCTAGTCATGCATTAGAGTGTTGCATCATGTTTACTCTTTCAGCAGAAACCTGAAATGGGGATGACAGAACCCCCAGTCCCCTCTGAAACCAACTAGGGTTTACTAAAATAATTTTCAATGAACCTGAAATGCCCTTCTAAAATGCCCATCATGTTTGTCTTGGTTCAGAACCTCTGCAAAAGTGGTGCACATTTTCCTAGGCCATCCTAGGGTTTTTGAATTAAATCATAACTATTTGAATTTGGGCATTTAAAATTATATAAAATATTTAAATGCTCAAATATCTCCAAACTAAAATGTTTCATGTTGGAAATAATCCAACTATGAGCCAGGAGTAGTTTGGTGATTTTTGGAATTGCCTAGGTATTTTATTTAATTCAACAAAGTTGCAGATATATTAAATAAAAACAGAAAACAGAAAAGAAAGGGGGAAAAACCTACCTGGGCTCCTCCACTGTGCGGCCCAGCCAGCTGGCTGGCCCAGCCAGCCCAGCCCACCTCCCTCCTCTGTCGTCTTCGTCCAGACAGAGGGAGGGGAGTGTGGCCGGCGCGCGCGCGCGCCACCGCGCCACGCCACCTGCTCGCCTGCTTGCCTGGCCTCCCCTCCTCGCTCGACACCCTGGACGACGCCACGCCTCTCCCCCTGCTCTCTCTCACTCTCCCTGGCTCTCTCCTTCCTCTCTCTCGCTCTCTCTCTCGCTCGGCCGAACACGACCGTCGCCGCCGTTCGCCATAGCCACCGCCTCCGACCACCCCTCGCTCCCCCGATTAGCTCAGAAGCTCCGCCACAACTCCCTCTTCCTCCCCACCGCTCCACGGGTCCCCGGAAGCCCTGCATCGCCGCCACGTCGCCGTTCCCCTCTTCGGACTCCGACCACCGTCGCCGTCAAATTCGTCGTCTCCGGCGCGTCCCCGAGCCCGCTTCGACGCCCACTGCAACCGCGGTGAGCCCCCGGAGCGTTTTCCCCTTCTTCCCTGATCTCTTCCGACCTCTAGGCCCTAGCTCCACCTCGACCGAAAGCTCCACGCCGCCGGCGATGTCGCCGTCGTGGCCACGGTCGCCGTAGCGCCCAACCGAGCTCACCATCGTGCTCCACACATCACCAGGAGCACGTAGAACGCACCAACGCCTCCCCAAACCCCCTGCAACACTGATCCCGACCGCACCCGAACTCCGGCCACCGCAGCCGAGCTCGCCGCCGTCAACTCCGGCCACCCCGAGCCCAACCACCACCACCGATAGACGCGGCTCAGCCTCAGCAACACATAGATGCCTTCCGCCGTCCATTTGGTCGCCGGAATGGCAAAAAGCACTCTCGCCGCCGTCTCGGATCTCGCCGGCGTCATGTCGCCGGTGGGGTTTGACTTGACCAACCTGGGGTTTGACCCCCCAGGGTCACTGACGCGTGGGCCCTGTCGGCCAGGTGGTTAGGTTAGCGCTAACTACTGTTAGTCAACCCCCCCTGACACTGACAGTGGGCCCCAGCGCCACTAATTAAGTAATTAGGATTAATTTAAATCTGTTTAACCCCCCCTGTCACTGACGTGTGGCCCCCACACGTCAGGTTTGACTTCAACCAGCCACAGTTGACCACTGACGTCATGCTGACGTCATGCTGACGCAGTAATTATATTTCTGGATTTAAATTAAATCAGGAAATTCCAGAATATTAATTAAACTTCAAAAATTCATAACTTTTATTCTGTAATTCCAAATTGGACAAATTATATATGAAAAATGATCAAAAAAATCCAATCTATCCATCTGTACTATTTTCATGCATGATCAAACAAGTTAAATTGATGTTTTAATCAGAACAAGGAAAAGCACTTTAAAAGGCCATATTTGAATTTGGAATTTGAATCTTTGATTCAAATTTGTTCAAACACATCTGGTTTTAGTTGCATTAGCCCAACACACTCATATTGCCATGTTTCATGCATGCATCATATTGTTGCATATTGTTTGGTGATGTTTGTGTATCGGTGTCCTTTGCAACAGGATCTGTCCCCGAGGAGTACCGTGATTACCCTAACGAAGAACCGTATCCGTGCAACGAACCATCAGGCAAGCAACCAACCATTTGATCATATCGATACAATCCCATGTTCTCGCTCCTGCTCTCTTTTACTGCATTAAGACAACGCAATTCAAACTGCTGTGTGCTACGGTAGTTGAACCCATTTCCTCTGCATGACCTGTCATTGCCACAGTAACTAGATGAAACCCACTAGCATGTGTAGGAGTTGATTGAGCCATATGTATGTGTTGTTCCTACCTTGCTATGCCTGCTATGCTTAGAGTCGTGTCAGGTCTGGTTCATCTGGGTGATGGGCTAGAGTGAAATGATTATGTCGGTAATGGGAGTGGTGTGGTGAACACGATTTGGTAAAGGTATCGATGAGAGGCCATGTAGGAGTACATGGTGGGTTGTTTCATTGAAGCCGACCTTAAGCACTGAGATCTGTATGTGTGATTTAAGAATCAGCTACTACCATACATTGGGCCCTGAAATATGACCCCGCTCGACTTCTTATTCACCCTAGCTCTCTGTCCAGGAGTTGCAAGTAGTTTCTGGTGTTTGTAGCCTACTGGAGGCCGTGGACAGCGCTGACCGTAGGGGTGGGCTGTGATGCGGTAGGTACGTGGCCAGGTGTACCGAATACCCGTTAGGTATCTCGGGAACCCTGTTCACATCGTTCGGGGCCGTATGGGAAACCTCGGCCGGACTCCCTGCGGATGGAACCTGAATAGGCGATAAACCTGGACTAGAGGCTTAAGTGTTTAGGTAGGTCGTGGTCTACACCCACGTCGGCTTTCGCTTGAAGTCTGCCGAGCACATGTCGTGTGCAGACGCTAAGTGGTGGAAACATGTATGAAGAAGTACACCCCTGCAGGGTTAACATGATCTATTCGAATAGCCGCGTCCGCGGTAAAGGACTACTTGGTTGCCTATACAGTTCATAGACAAGTAAATGGAAACTACTAAAAGCCTCAAGATAAGTGTGAGTGCCGAGGATGGCTCTTCCGTAGAAAGACGGAGGTGGATCCTCGGTAGTGTATTGAAGTGGTGAATAGTGGACTCGTGTGCGCAAAACTATTTCAAGTTGGAGTATCGTAGGATAGTCTAGCCAAGAGTCAAAGCTGGCTTGTTGCAATAACTCCACCAACCCTTCTTGATACTATGCATGTATGTAGGATCTGATGTAAGTCTTGCTGAGTACCTTTGTACTCATGTTGCTATAATCTACATTTTTACAGAAGACGCTGCAACCCCTTCTGATGGGTTCTATGTAGACGTTGACATCAACGAGTAGGCTAAAGACCCAGGTGGTGACCCTGAGCTTGTGATGGACCACGTAGTATAGTTAGGCTTCCAAGCCTCTTTTATTTTACTAGTTGTCTGTACCCAGACAAAGTACTTCCGCTGTTGGCTTGTATGACTGTATGATTTGTATGTTGGGTCGTGAGACCCGTACCTGTGTGTATGATATGTATGGCTCCCTGAGCCTTAAATAAAGTACTTGTGTCGTAGAGTCATGTTGTGATGCTTCGTTGTATTCGCACATATCGAGCATATTGTGTGCATGATTGAAATGCTTGGTATGTGTGGGATCTGACTATCTAGTTATTTATCTTTAGTAGCCTCTCTTACCGGGAAATGTCTCCTAGTGTTTCCGCTGAGCCATGGTAGCTTGCTACTGCTTTGGAACACTTAGGCTGGCCGGCATGTGTCCTTCTTCGTTCCTGTGTCTGTCCCTTCGGGGAAATGTCACGCTTTGAGTACCGGAGTCCTGTTAGCCCGCTACAGCCCGGTTTACCGGAGTCCTGCTAGCCCAGTGCTACAGCCCGGACCCACTTGCTGATGACCGACACGTTCGAAGCTGGGTCATGGATGCCTGTCCCTGTAAGTCTGTGCCACTCTGGGTTTACGACTAGTCATGTCAGCCCGGGCTCTTTATCATATGGATGCTAGCGACACTATCATATACGTGAGCCAAAAGGCGCAAACGGTCCTGGGAAAAGGTAAGACGACACCCGTGGGGATACCGTGCGTGAGGCCGCAAAGTGATATGAGGTGTTACCAGCTAGATCGATGTGACATCGAGTCGGGGTCCTGACAACACGTCTGCGCTAGAACCGGCCTGCTTCCCTTCTGTGCCACCAACAAACCGCCAGCTGTAAGACTTTGATTTTTCTCTTTGCTGAATCTGTTATTGATATGTCTGGTCATTTTTTTAATATCAGTGTCTGCATAATCAGGGCAATGATCCGTTTTGGAGCAAAAAACTGCCGCAAGAGAAACCAGAAAAACCAGACAAACCGGAAAGAGCAACCCGGCAAAAGACTAAAGCTGTGAAGAAGACTGCCCACAGGAAAAGAACCACTACATCTTCTAATCCGGCCGCTGATGATGATGTGGATAATCCGTACTTTGAGGTAGAACTTGACTCACTTGGTTTATTTATCATGCGTCTTATTGATGATGATATTTATCAGGATGATGCCGAAGCCAGCCACGCGGATGTTGCAGAGGTAATTATTCTCTCTTCCGATTCAGAAACTTTGCGTTCACAAAAAATCCGCCAGGCAAACCGGAAAGTTAAATTTTCTCATCCTCTTGCTTATTTGGATCCTAAATTTCTTATGAAGGCCCAACAACATGAAGCTCGTCGCACAACCCGGCATAGCGGCCAGGTAGTTACCTCCGCCGGTTTACAGAATAGTCCGGTTCGGAAACGCCATTCAGAGGTCTCTAATTTGCTTGTCAGTGCTTGTCCTAAAGTGGGCTGCTTTCGTCAACCTCTTAATCCGTCTGACTCCGATTATTAGGTTACTTCCCACTCATCTTCTGGCGAGTCCTCGGCTACTCAGCTCCCACCGCTTAAAATGGTGCTTGGGTAAGCTATACTTATTGTGATGTTTGCAGTACATTGCCTTAGAACATATGCTATATTTGATTTTATTATTCTTCTCAGGGCCAAACCTAGGCCAAGCAAGAAAGCCCGCCTGGACAAAGGGCCGAAGAAGATGTCGTTCTTGAAGCAGACAAGACACCCAATGCTGAAGCGGCTATTCCTGAGGATATTCCCAACGATCCACCGCAGCAAGATGATGATCTTATTGCTAAAGAGAGACCTACTGATACCTCAAGTCCTATCCATCAGCCCACAGGTTCCATCTGGATTGAAAGCTCCACCGGTCCAGCAAAACCTACTGACAAGCCAACAGCTCCAGTGCAAACCGGCGGTACCAAGGATGATGAGGTTGTCATTACTGGCACTGGCCATACTGAGCCAAGCAATCCTGTCGCTTTATCCAAACATTCTGGCAAGGAAGAATTTGCTGCCTTTGGCAAAGGCAAGTGGAACGCTGATCTGACGACTTATGCTGCTCTAAACGCCCAAGATATCCATTCCGGCTATCTGAACTGGCTGTATACCAGTCGTGACTACGAAGCCGGTCTGGTTAATATGTTGAAAGATAAATATGAGGTAACTACCACATGCTCCTTCCTGCTTGTATGCTTCCATTCTTGCTAACTCTCCTAGCCCCCAAGGGTCCGTTTGAAATATTCTTTCAAACCGGGACTTAATAATATAAATCTTGATGCTTTGAAATTTGCTGATGTAGCCCCCAAGGGCCGGTTCAACTTAGCGTAGTTAAACCGGTATGTTAAGTAATTGAAACTGCCGCATCAGAATATATATGATCAAATAGCCATTAGCCCCCAAGTGCCAAGTTGAATACTTGTATTGATCTTGGGACTTTGTAAACAATTGAATGATGAAGATTGAATATGCATTAGCCCCCAAGTGCTAAGCGCATAACTTGTTATGTGGTTGGTACTTGAATCCTTCTACCGATTTGTTGAAACATATATCTGTATGCATGCAGGCGGAGCTGAAGACGAAAGAAAACCAAGTCATCGATCTTCAAGAAAACCTGAAAACCCAACAGGCTGAAACCTCCAAAGCAAAAGAGGAATTGGCCAGTGCTTTAAGCGCCATGGAACAACTTAAGGAGAACTTCAAGAAGAAACGGGCGGATTGGGCCACTAAAAAGTCCACTTTGATCAAACGAGCAGAGGATGCCGAGGCTGCACTAAAACCAGTGACGGATGAATTGACTAGCATAAAGCGGCACGTTCATGCCATGACCATTGCTATCTTTGGTAAGCCATCTTGCCTTCTGAATTGGCTCTGCCTTCTTACAGAGTCACCAGTTTATTAACCCTTTATGGTATTTCAGGGACACGCATTGGTCACTGGGGTCAGATGTGTGGAAGAAATTGAAAGCCGCCTATATATTGGTTGAACAATTGTATACTGGTGCCCAGCGGATCATCTGTACCGCGTCTCATAACAAACCGGCGCCCACTTTGATTCAAGATACTCTGATGAAACTGTCAGTGCTTCCTGCCCGGGTTGAAGAGCTGAAGAAATCTGCTGCTCAAACCGGTGCAATCAATGCCTTAATCCGGGCAAAAGCCTGGGTGCCGGATTTTGATCCTATTGAAGCGGCTCAGGGCTATCCCAGCTTGAAGGAAGATGGGTCAGAATTTGGTGAAGCAGATCTGCGAGCAATAAACCGGGAGGTACGTCCACTAGCTTGTCAGTTGGCTGAGGAAGCAGACTTGTCTCGTTATCAAGCGCAATATGACAGTCAGAACAAGCGAATAGCTGCACCAATCCATGAATCGGAAAATCTGATCCCTCCAATCCGTAAGCATACTTACGCTCCCGATATTGACCCGTCATTGCTGATCCATGATGAAGCTGTTTTTCAAGCATTAATGGGAATCGACTGGACAACTGTAGATTTCCAGCCACTGGGTAGAGAAATGGAAGCTGAAGCGGCGCAGGATGACCCACAACCATCAGGCCAGGCTGGTGACCAAGCTTGAACCAGAAGCCGGTTTTAAAACCGCCTCTCCTTTTTGAAAAACAATTATATTATTATGGGCACCATGTTGCCTTGTAATAGGCTAGCTGATACCTTTGATGTTGATATGCCTTCGTGCATAACTTGTTCTTCCTGTGGTAATGAACTTTCCAAAACACTTTCTAAAATGAGAAATTCGTCAAGTGCCACCGCGGTTGTACCGTCAGGCGGAATATGATGTCTGTATATATGAAATCAAAACATCCAAAACAAAATTTTAAGTATATGATCAAATTTTTGAGATACATAATACCTGCCATCGTTGAGTATGAAGTTGGCTTGGCCAATCTTGAAGCGGAGTTTTGCAAACCCACATTGTTGGAGGAGATAATAGCTCCTATATATATATATATATATATATATATATATATATATATATATATATATATATATATATATATATATATATATATGACGTTACCATGGCCAAACACGACCAAGCTCCCGTTAGGTGTAACTATGGTTCTAGTCAGCCAGGTCCCCAAATGAAACCGTGGCATTTATGCCGACCAAATGGCATGGTCATGGTTCGGGTTCGACCAAGCCCCCAAGTGATTCTGTGGCCTTAGGCCGATCAAGAGGCATGACTCGTTCAGACATGACCAAGTCCCCAAGTGATCTGGTGGCTCTCGTCTATCAAGAGGCATGGTATTGGTTCGGACACGACCAATCCTCCAAGTGATATAACACGATGCTTTTAGCAAAGCGAACTCAAGGGGTAAACCGGAAGCCGCTGTAAAACAACTCAGTGTAACCACACATGATGTAAAAGAACAGATACCCCGCTTTAGCTAAGGTTCCAGTTTATTATAGTTAATATGTACATCACTGTAATATGTACATAAGTAGAACCAATGGCTCAGGTATAATAAGGCCGAAGATGAGCTATGTTCCACGGCCTGTTGGTCTCCTCCTCTGATGTACGTGAGTCCTTATGTTCTCGAATATCGATTAGATAGTATGACCCGTTGTACAGATTCTTGCTCACCACGAAAGGCCCCTCCCAAGGTGGGGATAACTTATGCATACCAGTCTGATCTTGGATGAGCCGAAGCACCAAATCTCCCTCCTGAAAGGTTCTGGTTCTGACCCGGCGACTGTGATAACGACGAAGATCCTGCTGGTAAATCGCCGATCGGGCGGCTGCGATGTCACGCTCTTCATCCAACCGGTCCAAAGCATCTTGTCGTGCTGTCTCGTTGTCCGCTTCAATATAAGCCGTTACACGAGGTGAATCATGACGGATATCACTGGGGAGAACCGCCTCCGCTCCATAAACCATGAAGAACGGTGTATACCCTGTTGATCTATTGGGCGTTGTATTGATGCTCCATAGCACAACTCGGCATTCTCTGCAAAGGAACCATGAGCCGGGGCTTAATGCCTCTCAGGATCTCTTGATTAGCTCTTTCTATTTGACCATTGGACTGTGGATGTGCCACTGATGAAACGTCGAGCCGGATGTGCTCCCGTTCGCAGAACTCCTTCATAGCACCTTTGGACAAATTGGTACCATTATCTGTGATAATACTGTGCGGAAAGCCAAACCGGAAAATCACCTTTTTGATGAACTGAACCGCCGTGGCCGCATCACACTTGCTAACAGGTTCTGCCTCCACCCACTTTGTAAACTTGTCTACCGCCACCAGGAGGTGGGTCTTCTTATCTTTGGACCTTTTGAAAGGCCCAACCATATTCAGCCCCCAAGTCGCAAACGGCCAAGTAATTGGAATCATTCTCAATTCTTGAGCCGGTACATGAGCACGCTTTGAAAACCTTTGGCAACCATCACATCGTCTGACCAGATCCTCCGCATTAGCATGAGCAGTTAACCAATAAAAACCATGGCGAAATGCTTTAGCCACCAGAGACTTTGAACCGGCATGGTGACCACAATCTCCTTCGTGGATCTCACGCAAAATTTCACGGCCTTCTTCAGGAGACACGCAGCATTGAAAAGCTCCTGATATACTGCAATGATGCAACTCGCCGTTGATGATAGCCATGGACTTGGATCGCCGGATTATCTGCCGGGCTAGAATCTCATCCTCTGGCAACTCACCCCAGTTCTTGTACGCCAGGTAAGGAAGTGTCCAATCTGGAATAACATGAAGAGCCGCCACCAATTGAGCCTCCGGATCAGGAATAGCCAAATCCTCTTCACCAGGGATCTTAACCGACGGGTTGTGCAGCACATCCAGAAAAACATTGGGTGGGACCGGTTTGCGCTGAGAGCCCAGCCGGCTTAAAGCGTCTGCCGCTTCATTTTTCTGCCGATCCACGTGGTCCACCTGATAGCCTTTGAAATAACCTGCGACAGTATCCACCTCACGACGATATGCTACCATGAGTGGGTCCTTGGAGTCCCAAGTGCCAGACACTTGCTGAGCCACAAGGTCCGAGTCACTGAAGCACTTAACTCGACTTAGATTCATCTCCTTAGCCATCCGGAGACCATGGAGCAAGGCTTCATACTCAGCTGCATTGTTAGTACAAGGGAACATTAAACGGAGAACATAACAAAACTTATCACCTCGTGGGGAAGTTAATACGACTCCAGCCTGGATCCGTCAAAATGGATGGTCCAATACGTATGATCCGGCTTTTCTTCAGGTGCTTGCATTTCCGTCCAATCATTGATGAAATCAACAAGTGCTTGAGACTTAACCGCTGTCCGAGGCACATACTTTAAACCATACGGCCCCAGCTCTATGGCCCACTTTGCAATCCGGCCAGTTGCTTCCCGGTTTTGGATGATATCTCCCAAAGGAGCAGAACTGACCACCGTAATTGAGTGCCCTTGGAAATATTGTTTAAGCTTCCGGCTTGCCATAAAAACTCCATACACCAGCTTCTACCAATGCGGATACCTTTGCTTGGACTCAATGAGCACCTCGCTGATATAATAGACCGGACGTTGAACCGGATGCTCCTTACCTGCCTCCTTTCGCTCCACCACAATAGCTACGCTGACCGCCCGAACAATAGCAGCAACATATAGCAGTAATGTCTCCTTGTCAATGGGAGCGGCGAGCACAGGCGGATTGGCCAATTGCCGCTTTAAGTCCTCAAATGCTTCATCAGCAGCAGAACTCCAGACAAACTGATCTTTCTTTTTCAACATCTGATACAAAGGGATTGCCTTCTTACCCAGGCGACTGATAAAACCGGCTTAGCGCAGCAATCCGTCCTGCCAGGCGTTGAACTTCGTTGATACACTTCGGTTTAGCCAGGGAGGTGATAGCCGTGATCTTCTCCGGATTAGCCTCAATTCCCCTGTTGGACACTAGAAAACCCAATAGCTTGCCCGCCGGTACACCAAAGACACACTTGTCCGGGTTAAGCATCATCTTGTATGTTCTCAGGTTATCAAAGGTTTCCTTCAAATCATCAATCAGAGTCTCCTTCTCCCTGGATTTAACCACGATATCATCCATGTAAGCATGTACATTACGGCCAATCTGCTTGTGAAGACAATTTTGTACACACCGTTGGTAAGTTGCCTGGGCACTCTTGAGCCCGAAGGGCATAGACACATAGCAGAAGGCTCCAAAGGGAGTCATAAATGCTGTCTTCTCCTGGTCCTTAACTGCCATTTTGATCTGATGATAGCCAGAATACGCATCCAAAAAACTTAAACGCTCACAACCCGCCGTAGCATCAATAATTTGATCAATACGGGGGAGGGCAAAAGGATCTGCTGGACAAGCTTTATTAAGATCTATGTAATCCACACACATGCGCCAGGTGCCGTTTTTCTTGAGGACCAGCACCGGATTGGCAAGCCACTCAGGGTGAAAAACTTCAACAATAAAGCCAGCTGCTAAGAGCCTGGCTACCTCTTCTCCAATCGCCTTGCATCTTTCTTCGTTAAACTGGCGGAGGAACTGTTTCACCGGTTTATATTTAGGATCCACATTAAGTGTGTGCTCAGCGAGTTGCCTCGGTACACCTGGCATGCCGGAGGGCTTCCATGCAAAAATGTCCCGATTCTCACGGATGAACTCGATGAGCGCGCTTTCCTATTTCGGATCCAAGTTGGCACTGATGCTGAACTGCTTGGATGAATCGCCAGGTACGAAGTCAACAAGCTTAGTTTCTGCTGCCGATTTAAACTTCAGGGCCGGATCATGCTCCGTAGTTGGCTTCTTCAACGGAGTCATGTCCGCCGGATCAACATTGTCTTTATAGTACTTCAACTCCTCGGTGGCACAAACCGACTCTGCATAAGCCGCGTCTCCTTCCTCGCATTCCAAAGCGATTTTGCAGCTTCCGTGAACCGTTATTGTCCCCTTGTGACCCGGCATCTTGAGCTGCAAATACACATAACAGGGCCGAGCCATAAACTTGGCGTAGGCCGGTCGCCCAAACAGGGCATGATATGGACTTTGGATTTTCACCACTTCAAATGTCAATGTCTCCGACCTGGAATCATGATCATCCCCAAAGGCCACTTCCAGAGCTATCTTACCGACGGGATATGGTGATCTGCCAGGCACTACACCATGGAATACTGTATTAGACGGTTTGAGATTCTTATCTGTTAGTCCCATACGACGGAAGGTCTCATAGTACAGGATGTTAATGCTCCTCCCTCCATCCATGAGCACCTTGGTGAACTTATAACCTCCCACTTGAGGCGCCACCACCAGAGCCAACTGACCCGGATTATCGACCTGGGGTAGGTGATCCTCTCTGCTCCATATGATTGGCTGTTCAGACCAACGTAGATAACGGGGTATGGCCAGTTCAACAGAGTTGACTGCCCGCCTCTGATCCTTCCGGTCTCGCTTGTCCAAGCTAGTGGTGAAGACATGGTACTGCCCACTACTCAACTGCTTTGGGTTGCTCTGGTAACCTGACTGTTGCTGCTGTTGGTTGTAACCACCCTGGTTGTTCTGACTATTTTGACCATTATGTCCGCCCGGATTACCATTAAATCCTGAACCGGAACTTCCTCCACCGTAACCCGGCCCGGATCCTGAGCCACCGCCAGATTCGTGATCATACCAGAAATTATTAGAATTCTTGAACTCTTGCATAATAAAGCAATCCTTCTAAAGGTGGTTTGCTGGCGCCTCCTTCGTCCCATGTCTTGGACAGGGCTGGCTTAGCAGATAGTTTAGGCGGTTTGGGTTAGGGTTGGGTGCTCCATTACGATTTTTCGGCCTACCCTTGCATCGCTGGCCATTGTCCTATGCGTTGGTATTAGCCACAAAGTCCATGTTACCATCCGCTTTATGCTTGCCTCCTCCACCATTGCCTACCCAGTGATGCTGCTGACCTTTGGAGCTGCTGTTCTTCTTCCCTTTCCCTGTCTTTTCATCATCAGATTCGGGATCCTTGGTACTATCAGAATCAGCGTATTTCACCAAAGCGGCCATGAGGGTCCCCATGTCGGTACAATGACGTTTCATCTGTCCCAATTTCAACTTCACGGGCCCAAACCGGCAGTTGCCTTCTAGGGTTAATACTGCGGTGTCAGCGTTGATGCGGTCTGAGGAGTGCAACACTTGTGAAACCCGGCGCACCCAATGAGTCGTTGATTCTCCTTCCTCCTGGACGCATGCAGCTAAGTCCACTATCGACATAGGCTGTTTACAGGTATCCTTGAAATTGCTGATAAACCGGGCTCGTAATTGGGCCCATGAACTGATAGAATTAGTTTCAAGCTTTTTAACCAAGTACGGGCCATTCCTTCAAGCATCATGGTGAAGTATTTCGCACACGCTGTGCCATCCACATCAAGCATCTCCATGGCCATCTCATAGCTCTCCACCCATGTCTCTGGAGGTTGATCCGCCGTGTAATTTGGTACCTTGCGCGGGCCTTTGAAATCCTTGGACATGCGCATGTTGCGTAAAGCAGGGATAAGGCAAGGCACCCCCAAAGAACTAGAAGTAACACCAGGTTCGATCGAGATGGTTGGACGAACCGGCATGAGCTGCCGAGCCTGATGTTGTGCGGCTAACTCGGCCTCCCTGCGCGCTCGGGCCCGATTCACCACTTCCTGAGCGTCATCAGCACCACCCATCAGGTTGTTGCCACGGGGTGCTCCACGTCGTTCATTACTCAACACTGCTGGTTCATCGATATGTCTGCTATAGCTCCGGCTTGGATGGGGGGTCGAGTGGATCCGGTCGCGGCTGTATGAGTACGCTTCCTGTTGGGCCAAAGCAGTCCTCAGAAGTTCCTTGACCCGTCGCGTCTCTACTGCCTGTGGCGAGTCACCTTCAATTGGAATGGCCTCCAGCCGTGCAGCAGCGGCAAGAAGATTGTCCATTGGGTTGGAGTAGTGACCCGGAGGTGTTAAAGCATCCTGAGGTATAACGGTGTTTTGACGAGGCGGGTCCATCTGACGAGGCTGAACCGGTGCACCGGTCCCAGGGGCTTCTGCCCGGTTCCCCTCCAGCGGATTGCCGGCTCTTGGTCCTGGAGTGTTGAAAAGGTCTCTGGCCTCGAAAACCGGAGGTAAGCAGGATCGGTGCTTCCTCCTCATGACTTCATGCGACGCGCTCTGGTCCAACATAAGCCTGTAGGCCTGTGCGTCTAAAGCGGCCCGCTCTGCGGCCATCCTGGTGTCCTCAGCCGCCAGATCCGCCTTGGCCTGGGTGATCTGTTCCTTTACCTTTGCAATCTCCGTGTTGTGAACGTCCTGATCTGGCGGATTAACTTCCGCCATAAGCATAGCCAACGCATCAAATAGTTCTGATAGAACCTGAGCCGGCGGGCGCACAGGGCCTCCTGCCCCGGCAGCCGTCGCCGCTGCTGAACCGGAGATCGTTGCCGCAGCTGTCGAAGAATGGAGTGCTGCTTGTGTTCCGTCCATGAATATTCCAACCCGGCTGGGCAGATCAGAGGGGTCCGAAATACTGTCGCCATCGGAACAACTCCCAATCAGGCCATCTTGTAGCTGATAAAGAGATTCGGTTTCTCCGGTCAAAGATTCGTCACCGGAACAAACGACAGTCGCCCCGCGAAATTCCGATCCATCCTCATAACTTCCTCCATGGATGACTCCCACGAAGGCACGCTTCATGGCTGGTTTAACCCGGGCGGATTGCGCACGCTGAGCCGTCTCGACGAGGTCGGTGCAGATGTCCGGCTCAGGGCCCGGTTCACCGATCTTGCCAATGAAAACGTGAATGCTACCAAAGGGGACCCAATACCCGTACTCAATTGAGCCGGCCCCGGGGCCCCAGCCTTCGTCGTTGATGTAGAGCTTCCCGCGACGACTCTTAGTCATCCGGCCTACAGCGTAGCCCTCGAGTCCTTCAAAGCGGCCCTCCAAGAACCGAAAACCATCGTGCGATAGCCCCACGGTGGGCGCTAACTGTCGTGGTTTTGTCACGGTGGATGTCCTAGAGAAAGGACTTAGTCGTGGAGCCATCGCGACGGGTTAGCTTGAAGGGGTTAAAGCGGACACAAGGACGCAAGAGAGTTTATACTAGTTCGGCCCCTTCGATGAAGGTAAAAGCCTACGTCTAGTTGTGATGGAATTGATGGGGTTTCGATGACTAGGGAGCAAACAAGCTTCGCCTATGTCTCGAGTTGTTGTCTGTTGTCCTTGAACCGCCGCCGGGTCGTCCCCTTATATACACGGGTGACTCTTGTCGGCTTATGGAGTCCCAATACCGGCTCATAGATGTGTCCGGTTTGGTCTCTTCTTATTCCTAACTTATAATACAGGGTAACTACTAACGCCGGTTTACGGCTGCAGGCCTTGAGCCGACCATGGGCCTTGAGCCCTCCTCTGTCTTCTTGGGCTTTAACTTACTTAACTACTGAAGAAGTTAACCCGGCCCAGATAGGCCAGTTTACGCCCAGTAGTATTATCCCCACCAGTATCCAAGCATAAAACCTTCATGTGCTTTCGGTGCAAATTTTGAAGTGTGATGTGGATCCTTGATCCAGCACATGGCACCAAATACTCTGAAGTAACTTACATTTGGCTTCTTACCAGTGAGGAGCTCATAGGATGTTTTGTTCAGAATCTTGTGAAGATAAACATGGTTGATAATATGGCATGCAGTATCAATGGCCTCAGGCCAGAACTTTCTTGGAGTCTTGTATTCATCGAGCATCGTCCGGGCCATCTCAATAAGTGTTCTGTTCTTGCGTTCCACGACGCCATTCTGTTGCCGCGTGTACGGAGCTGAGAACTCATGAGTGATGCCCAAAGTGTCAAGATAAGTGTCGAGGCTAGTATTCTTGAATTCAGTGCCATTGTCACTTCTGATGTGCTTGATCTTGACGCCATAGTTGTTCATGGCTCGATTGGCAAAGCGTCTGAAGACATCCTGCACTTCAGTCTTGTAGAGGATTATATGCACCCATGTATATCTTGAATAATCATTAACAATGATGAAGCCATAGAGACAAGCAGTAGTAGTAAGAGTTGAGTAGTGAGTGGGACCGAAGAGGTCCATGTGTAGCAGTTCGAAGGGTTGAGTCGTTGTCATGATTGTCTTCGAGGGATGCTTGGCCCTCGTCATCTTTCCAGCTTCACAGGCACCGCATAGGTGATCCTTCTTGAACTTGATGCCCTTGATGCCTATGATATGCTTCTTCTTTGCAAGAGTGTGCAAGTTCCTCATGCCAGCATGCCCTAGCCTCCGATGCCAGAGCCAACATCCTGAAGCTTTTGCTAGAAGACATACGGCAAGCTATGGTCCTGCTGAGAAATCTACCACGTACAAATCATCTTTTTGATACCCTTCAAACACTAGAGACTTGTCAGATTCCATTAGAACAAGGCAACGATATTTTCCAAATAGGACAATCATGGTTAAATCGCAAAGCATTGAGACAGACATTAAGTTGAAACCAAGGGATTCAACAAGCAGCACTTTATCCATGTGTTGATCCCTTGAGATTGCAACTCTACCTAGACCCAATACCTTGCTTTTACCAGTATCAGCAAATGTGATGTGACTCTTATCAGATGGATGTAAGGCTGAGTCCATGAGAAGACTTCGCTTGCCAGTCATGTGATTAGTACACCCACTATCAATAATCCATTCTGAAGTAGCTGGTGTCATACCCTATAGTGCAGTTAGGGGGATAGGCTTCACGAAGAGAATTGTGAAGCATAAACATTTGACGAGCAAGTGGATTATGAAAGCTTAGATCGAGGTTAGGACTGATAGGGCAAGTAGCAAGGGACTCAGGAACAAAATACATAATAAGACCATTTGGGCATTTGATCTTGCGCCCTACAAGATGTTTAAGGTACCCAGCAATAGCTTCAGACGAATCTGATTTTCGGCTGGAGACCCTTCCCTGCAAAAGAGAGTTAAGCTTTCTTAGACACCCACATATTCAAGGGTGGCTTCGAAGCAATGAGTCTAAGTGCAGCATCTGAGAACTTTGGCTTTGAAGCCCTAGCAAATAGTCTTGCATGAGGGCAATAGTACTCATAAGAATAAGCAGAGTAGTTCTTGGTCTTATGAACATGGCGGTTTGACGAAACGCGCTCATATTCATAGGCCTGAGTATGGTTTCCCTGCAAAATATTTGCGTTAGTGCGGCTCAGGCGAGTCCTTTGTCTCTATGAAGCCTTTGGACCATATGAAGCCCGTGGTCTGGGGTTTGTCTTCTTCACTTGTGGTGTCATGATGACATTCACAGGAAGATTCTTCAGACACCTTTTCGGCACCCAGACTTTCTTCATAGGTGGCCCATTCCTGTAGTTAATACCAATATACCTGGAAAACACTTCACCATTCTGATTTTTAAACAGTTTATTGTTTGCATCAAATGATTCATCAATAACAATGGGATTGGCACAAGTGAAGCCAGATAGGGTGGATGGATCCACTGAAGGTTCCTTTGCAGCAACCCATGTGGTTTTGGGGTACTGCTCAGGTTTCCAGTAAGAGCCATCATCATTCATTTTCCTTTCGAACCCAACACCCTCTTTCCTAGGGTTTCGGTTTAAGATCGGCCTTTTGAGGACATCACATAGTGTCTGATGTCCTTTGAGACTTTTGTACATCCCTATTTCAAGCAATGTCTTCAACCTAGCATTTTCATCAGCAATAGCAGTGGCGTCCTCAGCAGAGGGGTTAGTTACCACATCAATAGTTGAAGATATTGCAACAGTAGCAGCAGTAGAACATCCGGCAATAGAGGTAGCGTTGTCACACTCAATGCATTTAAGACATGGTGGTTCAAATCCTTCCTGAACGGAACTGATCTGTTTGGCGCGAAGTGACTCATTTTCCTTTTGAAGATCTTCATGAGCCGCTCTCAATTTCTCAAGATCTTGCTTCCTTTGAAGATAATCATAGGAAAGCTTTTCATGAGTTGTTGAGAGTGTTTCATGAAGACTTTCAAGTTCCTCATACTTCATGTGAAGATTTTTTATGTCTTCAATTAAGGACTGAGATCGAGTCATTTCAGCGTCTAACAGGTCATCGCTTTTGTCTAACAGTTTTTGAATATGTTCCACAACTTTCTGTTGTTCAGTTGCAATTTTAGCAAGTGTTTTGTAGCTGGGTTTGGAGCCATAATCAAAGTCATCTTCACTGGATGTTTGATAATGAGTAGTGCATGAGTTTACCTTGGCATCGCGTGCCATGAAGTAGTAGGTGGGAGCGGAGTCGTCCTGGTCATTAGCATCGGCGTCGGTGATGGAGTCATTGTCTTCAATGTTGAAGATGGACTTGGCAACGTAGGCTGTAGCCAGACTTGCAATGCCAGAATCGGACTCCTCCTGAGACTCCACCTCCTCCTCCTCAGAAGCAGACTCCTATGAATCCATTTCCTTGCCAACAAACGCACGAGCCTTGCCAGATGAGCTCTTCTTGTGTGATGAAGACTTTGAGTATTTCTTCTTCTTCTTGTCGTCAGAATCATATTCCTTGCTCTTCTTCTTCTTCTTCTTGTTCTCATTGTCCCACTGCAAACACTCAAAGATGTAGTGGCCAGGTTTCTTGCACTTGTGGCATGTTCTCTTCTTGTAGTCATGAGCAGAAGCTTCATCATTCCTTGAGCTAGATCGTGAGGACTTTCTGAAGCCTTTCTTCTTGGTGAATTTCTGGAACTTCTTCACAAGCATAGCAAGCTCCTTTCCAATGTCTTCAGGATCATCAGAACTGCAATCAGAGTCTTCTTCAGATGAGGAAACAACTTTTGCCTTCAAGGCACGAGTTCGCCCATAGTTGGGACCGTAGATATCTCTTTTCTCAGAAAGCTGAAACTCATGTGTGTTGAGCCTTTCAAGTATGTCAGACGGATCGAGTGTCTTGAAGTCAGGGCGTTCTTGAATCATCAGGGCTAGGGTGTCAAACGAGGTGTGAAGTGATCTCAGGAGTGTCTTGACGACTTCATGCTTGGTGATCTCAGTAGCATCGAGGGCTTGAAGCTCATTTGTGACGTCAGTGAGTCGATCAAATGTGAGCTGAACATTCTCATTGTCGTTTCTCTTGAAGCGGTTGAAGAGGTTGCAAAGCACACTGATTCTTTGATCTCTCTGGGTTGAGACGCCTTCGTTGACCTTGGAGAGCCAGTCCCAGACTAGCTTGGATGTTTCCAGAGCACTCACACGGCCATACTGTCCATTGGTCAAATGACCACAGATGATGTTCTTGGTAGTGGAATCCAGTTGAACGAACTTCTTGACATCAGCAGCGGTGACACCTTCACCAGCCTTGGGGACGCCATTCTTGATGACATACCAGAGGTCGACATCAATGGCTTCAAGATGCATGCGCATCTTATTCTTCTAGTAGGGATATTCAGTTCCATCAAAGACTGGGCTCGCAGCGGAGACTTTCATTATCCCTGCAGTCGACATAGCTAAAACTCCAGGTGGTTAAACCGAATCACACAGAACAAGGGAGTACCTTGCTCTGATACCAATTGAAAGTGCTAGTGATCGACTAGAGGGGGGTGAATAGGCGATTTTTATGAAAGTCTTCAAAACATGGAAGTTTCGAAGACAAACGATAGAAACAAACCTATTATCATGCAGCAGAAGGTAGACTACACTAAGCAAGCCATAGTCAAGTATTCAATGAGATGAAAGCACAAAGACTAATAGCAGCTAGGCAGTATAGATCAGGATGGAAGATAGTACGAAGCCAAACAGAACAAGCAGTTGCACAATGAAGACAAATAGATAATGCAAACATGCAATGACTTCACAAGGACCAATCTGCAAATAAGGAGATGGGAAGAATGGAACCATCGACTCGTTGAAGACAATGATTTGCTGGACCAGTTCCAGTTGCTGTGACAACTGTACGTCTGGTTAGGGAGGCTGAGATTCAACTCAGAAGACCGCATCTTCACCTTATTCCCCTTGAGCTAAGGACACCCAGTCCTCGCCCAATCACTCTGGTAAGTCTTCAAGGTAGACTTCCAAACCTTCACAGACTTCGTTCACCGGCGATCCACAATGACTCTTGGATGCTCAGAACGCGATGCCTAACCAACTGGAGGATTCATAGTCCTCAAGTGTAATAAGTCTTCAGATCACACAGACAGGAAGACTTCAGTGATGCCTAACACTCTTTGGCTCTGGGTGTTTAGGGCTTTGTCCTCGCAAGGAATTCTCTCTGAAAGGCTTCGAGGTGGGTTGCTATCAAACGACAAAAGTCGTACACTAACTCTGAGCAGCCAACCGTTTATGGTTGTAGGGGGGTGGGATATTTATAGCCACTAGGCAACCCAACCTGATTTGTCCGAAATGAGCCTGGGTCACTAAGGAACTGACACGTGTTCCAACGGTCAGATTTCAAACACACACGACAACTTTACTTGGGCTACAAGCAAAGCTGACTTATCCAGCTCTGGATAAAATTTGCTCTCATTGTCTTCGCTCGAAGACATAGGATTTTGGTTAAGCATCATTTCAGTCATTCTGGCTGGTTCACTTGGACCCCACTTAACAGTACGGTGGTTCCTATGACTCAACAAAGAAGAAAAAGAACGACGAAACAACTAAGTCTTCGCGCTCCATAGTCTTCATGCGATGTCTTCTCTTGTCATAGTCTTCAATGTGAATGTCTTCACATACCACCTTTGACTTCAATGTCTTCATACATTTTTAGGGGTCATCTCTGGTAGGAAAACCGAATCAATGAGGGACTTCTACCTGTGTTATCCTGCAATTCTCACAAACACATTAGTCCCTCAACCAGGTTTGTCGTCAATACTCCAAAACCAACTAGGGGTGGCACTAGATGCACTTACAAGATCGCTTGACAGCTCATTCGACACACTGGCCCTGATGATTCAAGAACGCCTTGACTTCAAGACTCTCGATACGTCTGACATACTTGAGAGGATTAACACACATGAGTTCCAGCAAACTGAGAAAAGAGATATCTATGGTCCCAACTATGGCCGAACTCGCGCTTTGAAGGCAAAAGTTGTTTCCTCATCTAAAGAAGAATCTGATTGCAGTTCTGAGGACTCTAAAGACATTGGTAAGGAGCTTGCTATGCTTGTGAAGAAGTTCCAGAGGTTCACCAAGAAGAAAGACTTCAGAAAGTCCTCAAGATCCAACTCAAGAAACGATGAAGCTTCCTCACGTGACTACAAGAAGGGAACATGCCACAAGTGCAAGAAACCTTGTCACTACATCTCTGAGTGTCCTCAGTGGGATAATGAGACCAAGAAGAAGAAATCATCAAAGTCTTCTTCCAAGTGTTCTTCGAAGTCTTCATCACACGGGAAGAGCTCATCCAGCAAGGCTCGTGCGTTTGTTGGCAAGGAGATGGATTCGGAGGAGGAGTCTGCATCTGAGGAGGCAGAGGTGGAGTCTGAAGAGGAATCTGATTCAGGCGTGGCAAGCCTGGCTCTAGCTTCAACGTATGTCGCCAAGTCCATCTTTGACACTGAAGACAATGGCTTCATCACCAACACTGATGCTAATGATGATGATGACTCTGCTCCCACCTACTGCTTCATGGCACATGGTGCCAAGGTAAAATCACGCGATGCTTACTTTCAAACTTCAAGTGAAGATGACTCTGAATGTGAATCTAAACCTAGCTACAAAACACTTGCTAAAATTGCCACAGAACAACAAAACGCTATGGAACATATTCAAAAGTTGCTAGACAAAAGCGATGACCTGTTGGATGCGGAAATGACTCGAACTCGGTCCTTAATTGAAAACATTAAAAATCTTCATGCTAAGTACGAGGAACTTGAAAGTCGTCATGAAACGCTCTCAACTACTCATGAAAATCTCTCCTATGATTATCTTCAAAGGAAGCAAGAGCTTGAGAATTTGAGATCGGCTCATGAAGATCTTCAAAAGGAGAACGAGTCACTACGCACTCAACAGATCAGTTCCGCTCAAGAAGACTTTGAGCCACCATGTTTAAAATGTCTTGAGCGTGATAATGCTGCTTCTATTGCTGGATGTTCTACTGCTACTACTGTTGCTATGTCTTCAACTGCTGATGTGGAAACTAACCACTCTTCTAAGGATACCACTACTATTGCCGATGAGAATGCCAGGTTGAAGACATTACTTGAAATAGGGATGTACAAAAGCCTCAAAGGGCACCAGACACTGTGTGTTGTCCTTAAGAAACAGATTCTGAACCAAAACCCTAGGAAAGAGGGTGTTGGGTTCGAGAGGAAAATGAATGTTGATGGTTCCTACTGGAAGCCTGAGCAGTACCCCAAAACCACATGGGTTGCTACAAAGGGACCTTCAGTGGATCCATCTACCTTATCTGGCTTCACTTGTGCTAACCCTATTATCATTGATGAATCCTTTGTTGCAAACTATAAACTATTTAAGAATCAGAATGGTGAAATGTTTGCTAGGTATATTGGTACTAACTGCAGGAATGGAGCCCCTTTGAAGAAGATCTAGGTTCCCAAGAGTTGTCTTGAAAATCTTCAGGTGAATGTCATCATGACACCACCTGGGAAGAAGACAAACCCCAGACCAAAGGCTTCATATGGTCCAAAGGTTTCATACAGAAAGAGGACTCACCAGAGTCACCCTAACGCCAATGTTTTGCAGGGAAACCATACCCAGACTTATGAATATGAGCGTGTTTCGTCAAACCGCTAAGTTCATAAGACCAAGAACTATTCTGCTTATACTTATGAGTATTATTCACCTCCTGCAAGGCTATTTGCTAGGGCTCCAAAGCCAAAGTTCTCAGATGCTGCACTTATACTCATTGCTTCGAAGCCACCCTTGAGGATGTGGGTGGTTAAGAAAAATTAACTCTCTTTTGTAGGGAAAGGTCTCTAGCGAGAAATCAAAGGCATCTGATGCTTATGCTGGGGACCTAAAACATCTTGTGGGGCACAAGATAAAATGCCCAAATGGTCTTACTATGTATTTTGTTCCTGGATTCCTTGACAATGATCCTATCTACCCAAACTAGGATCTGAACCTTGATAATATGCTTGTTCGTCAAATGTTTGTGCTTCACATTTCCCTTGGTGAAGCCTACCCCCCTAGGGTACGATAAATGCTTTTGAGTGGATTATGGATAGTGGATGCACTAACCAAATGACTGGTGATCGAAGTCTTCTCATGGACTCAACCTTACATCCATCTGACAAGAGTCATATCACATTTGCTGACACTGGTAAAAGCAAGGTATTGGGTCTAGGTAGAGTTGCAATCTAAAAGGATCCGCGCATGGATAAATTGATGCTTGTTGAATCCCTTGGTTTCAACTTAATGTCTGTCTCAATGCTTTGTGATCTGAATATGGTTGTGATATTTGGAAAATATCATTGCCTTGTGCTTATGGAATCTGACAAATCTCTAGTCTTTGAAGGATATCGAAAAGACGATTTGTACATGGTAGATTTCTCAGCAGGACCACAGTTGGCCGTACGTCTTCTAGCAAAAGTTTCAGAGTGCTGGCTCTGGCGTTGGAGGCTTGGGCATGCTGGCATGAGGAACTTGTACACACTCGCGAAGAAGAAACATGTCGTAGGCATCGAGGGCGTCAATTTCAAGAAGGATCATCTGTGTAGTGCCTGCGAAGTTGGAAAGATGACAAGGGCTAAGCATCCCTCGAAGACAATCATGACGACATCTCGTCCCTTCGAGCTACTTCACATGGACTTATTTGGCCCTACTCACTACTCTACTCTTACTACCACTGCTTGCCTCTATGGTTTCGTCATTGTTGATGATTACTCAAGATATACATGGGTGCATATAATCCTCTACAAGAATGAAGTGCAGGATGTCTTCAGATGATTCACCAATCATGCCATGACGAACTATGGCATCAAGATCAAGCACATCAGAAGTGACAATGGCACGGAGTTCAAGAACACCGGCCTAGACACTTATCTTGATACATTGGGCATCACTCATGAGTTCTCAGCTCCATACACACCTCAGCAGAATGGCATCGTGGAGCGCAAGAACAAAACACCTCTGATGTAGCCCCATCCAAGAAGAAGTTGAAGACAAAGTCTTCAAAGAAAGAGCGTGCTACGGCCTCTGAGCCCCTTGTGGTTGATCCCATTTATGTTGCCCATCCATTCTCCACCAACCAAGAGCGTCGCCTAGTGATTCACGAGCCTGCTTCCACAGAGGCTCCTGAAGATGAAGAAGTTCCAGCTGTTGACCCCATCACAGCTAAAGACATTGGTCGTGAAGACAATGTTGAAGATGATGAAGTCCTTCGTCAACTCGACCATCAAGTGGTATCATCACCTGTTCTTACAAACAACGAACTCATCAGTATTGGTCGTCCCCTGACGCCAATCACCCAGGATGATTCGTGGGCAGATCGCCCTCAACAAGACACCCCCATTCATGAAGACACACCCCAAACTCCAACACCTCAATTCACCACTCCGGTGCTTGACGATGATAGCTACATGGTACAGACCTCACCGTCACCATATGTAACACCCTCGATGCGACAATAGCACCCACGTGTCGAGGCACGACTTAGAGACATAATCGCATTGAAGGCATATGTCGCAAGTTAGGCAATCTTCACAACATCCCATGTAATATGATAATAAAAGGGGAGATAACATAGTTGGCTTACACTCGCCACGTCAATCAAGTACATAAATAACATTACATCAACCAAACACTCATGGCCTGACTATGGCGCCAAAATAAAAGAGAACCCAACATGCGACAATGGTCCCGTTCACCCCCAACTGTATAATTTTCCAAGCTGAAGCCTAATGAGAAGAACTACCCCACTCATGATCTCGAGTTGGCGGCAGTTTTGCATGCTCTTTTGACTTGGAGACATCTTCTATTGGGAAGAAAAGTGGACATTTCACTGATCACAAGAGTCTCAAGTACATCTTCACTCAGCCTAATCTCAACCTCAGGCAAACTCGATGGGTCGAAATGATTCAAGAGTATAATCCGAGTATCGAGTATACTCTAGGCAAGGCTAATGTGATTGCTGATGCACTGAGCAGGAAAGCTTACTGCAACAGTCTGATTCTCAAGCCTTATCAACCCAAGCTTTGTGAAGCTTTCCGCAAACTTAATCTGCAAGTTGTTCCTCAAGGTTTCCTCGCCAACCTTCAAGTCTCTCCTACCTTGGAAGACCAGATTCGCCAAGCCCAGCTTCTTGATGCTATGGTGAAAAAGGTGAAGATTGGGATTGCCAAGAGTCAACCCAAGTACAAGTGCTACCGCCTTGATGACAAGGACACTCTCTTCTTCGAGGATCGTATTGTTGTACCCAAAGGTGACCTCCGTAAAGTGATCATGAATGAGGCTCACAATTCTCTCCTCTCCATCCACCCTGGGAGCACGAAGATGTATCAGGACCTTAAGCAGGCTTATTGGTGGACTCGAATGAAGCGCGAGATTGCTCAATTCGTGAATGAATGTGATGTCTGCAGAAGAGTGAAGGCAGAACACCAAAGGCCAACAAGTCTCCTCCAACCTCTTGCCATTCTAGAATGGAAGTTTGACCACATTGAAATCGACTTCGTAACTGGGTTTCCAAAATCCAAGCGTGGCCATGATGCTATATTCGTTGTCATCGACAAACTCACCAAAGTGGCTCATTTTCTGCCTATCAAAGAGTCGATCACTGCAGCTCAATTGGAGGAACTCTATTCCTCTCGTATTGTCTCTCTACACGGTATTCCTCAAGTGATCTCTTCAGACCGTGGCAGCATCTTTACCTCGAAGTTTTGGGATTCTTTTCAGAAGGCCATGGGCACCAACATCCACTTCAGCATAGCTTTCAATCCTCAAACTAGCGGTCAAGTCGAGCGTGTCAACCAGATTCTTGAAGATATGCTCAGGGCTTGTGTGATCTCCTTCGGCATGAAGTGGGAGGATTGTCTTCCCTATGCTGAATTCTCCTACAACAACAGTTTTCAAGCAAGTTTGGGCTAGGCCCCATTTGAAATTCTGTATGGCAGGAAGTGCCGTACCCCTCTCAACTGGTATGAAACTGGTGAACGTCAGCTTTTGGGTAATGACTTAATCACATAGGCATAGGAAATGTGCAAAGTCATTTGAGATAACCTCAAAGCAGCCCAATCCCGTCAGAAGAGCTACTATGATAGTAAGCACCGTGATTTGGCTTTCGAGATCGGAGATCATGTTTACCTCCGCGTCTCTCCTATGAAAGGTACTCGTCGCTTCGATATCAAAGGGAAGCTTGCCCCCAGATACGTGGGACCTTTCAAGATTGCCAGCAAGAGAGGCGACCTCGCCTATCAACTCGAGCTTCCTTCAAACTTTGCAAATGTTCATGATGTGTTCCATGTCTCTCAGCTTCGAAAGTGGTTCAAGACTCCTGACCGCACTATCAACTTTGAGGACATTGAGCTCCAAGAAGATCTCTCTTATCGTGAGCACCCAGTTGCTATTCTTGAAGAGACTGAACGCAAGACTCGCAACAAGTCAATCAAATTTCTCAAAGTCAAGTGGTCACACCATTCCGACCGTGAAGCTACCTGGGAACGCGAGGATCACCTCCGTTCTGAGTACCCTGCGTTCTTTCAGTCCTAGATCTCGGGACGAGATCCTTTCATAGTGGTGGAGTGTTGTAACACCCCGGATGTAACTTTCCCAATTTGTACTCCAACTCTTGCCGTTTCCGGCATTAAGTTATATTTATTTTCTCGTGTTCGGGTCTTTGTCTCCGTGTGTTCTTATCGTTGTCATGCATCTCATATCATGTCATCATGTGCATTGCATTTGCATACGTGTTCGTCTCATGCATTCGTGCATTTTCCTCGTTGTCCGTTTTGCATTCCGGCGCTTCGTTCTCCTCCGGTGGTCATTTCTAGCTTTCTTTCGTGTGTGGGGATTAAACATTTCCGTATTGGACCGAGACTTGCCAAGCGGCCTTGGTTTACTACCGGTAGACCGCCTGTCAAGTTTCGTATCATTTGGACTTCGTTTGATACTCCAACGGTTAACCGAGGGACCAAAAAGGCCTCTGTGTGTTGCAGCCCAGCACCCCTTCAATTTGGCCCAAAACCCACCAAACACTGCTCCATCATCTAGAGCGTTCGATCACGATCGCGTGGCCGTAAACCGCACCTCATTTGGACTCTCCTAGCTCCCTCTATGCCTATTTAAACCCCCCCCCCCCCCGAAATTCGGATCTCCTTCCTCTCCGAAACCCTAGATTTCTCCTCCGCCGCCGCCGGACACGTCCGGACGGACCGGACGCGTCCGCTCCGCCGCCCGCAGCCACTCCGGAGCCGCCGCCGCCTCGCCGGAGTTCTCGGTTCGCGTGCGTGAA
>NC_057809.1:360938406-361003997 GCF_018294505.1 Triticum aestivum
ACTTCGTTTGATACTCCAACGGTTAACCGAGGGACCAAAAAGGCCTCTGTGTGTTGCAGCCCAGCACCCCTTCAATTTGGCCCAAAACCCACCAAACACTGCTCCATCATCTAGAGCGTTCGATCACGATCGCGTGGCCGTAAACCGCACCTCATTTGGACTCTCCTAGCTCCCTCTATGCCTATTTAAACACCCCCCCCCCCCGAAATTCGGATCTCCTTCCTCTCCGAAACCCTAGATTTCTCCTCCGCCGCCGCCGGACACGTCCGGACGGACCGGACGCGTCCGCTCCGCCGCCCGCAGCCACTCCGGAGCCGCCGCCGCCTCGCCGGAGTTCTCGGTTCGCGTGCGTGAACAATAAACCTAGATCTCGGAGGTTGAATTTTCTCTAAGTCCCTGATATTTTCAGTCCAAGTGCTCATGTTTGTGGCTCCGTAACTTTTCATCCGTAGCTCCGATTCATGCATATAGCATATCAAAATGTTCATCTCAGAAAGTACATCATTTTATTACATTGCATCATTTTCATTTGAGTTCATCTTGATGCCCGAAATGCTGTTAGAAGAGGGCTACTTGAGTTAATTGTCAGATCTGCTACTCAGTTTAGCACATTTGTCATTTTGCCATGATTAATGTGTGCATGATATGCCCTGATGCTCTACATGTGTTTTGTTAAGGGTTTTGTCATCTTTACAGAGGTGCAATCTATGTATTTTTGTGATGTGTGTGTTGACTTGTGCAAGGTTGCAATGTGGTGCACTTGCTATTTCTGTTTTCACGGACAGTATTTTCATGATGCCATATGTTCTTGATGTTTCCTAGTGATCCGTGCCTCTTTTGAGGATGATCAGTAAGGATGTTTTGTTAATCTTGTAGTGCTCTATCCATCCATGTCTTTGTTTGCAATTATGGAGCACCCTATCTTGAGTCAATCGAGCTCTACTTTTGCTACTTTGTGAATCTGGGCAGATTGTCAACTTGTTTGCAATTTTGCCGATGATGTTGTAGTTGATCCGTGCATGCTATGCTATTGTTCTTGCCATGTCTAGCTTGAATTTTGTGCCTTATTGATAGATGTATGCTTGTCTTGCCATGACTTGCACCGTAGTGAGTGCATCGAGCTCGTAAACGTGCCTCTTGAGTTATATTTCAGCATGTGTCAGTTTTCACTAAGTCTGAAAACTGATTATGTTTTTGCTATGTTCACATGCTTGCAATTGTATTTTCTGATCCCTTTTGGCTCAAGGTCACTAAGGGACTTTTGTTAAGCTCTTTGAGTAGCTCCATGCCATGCTTTAATTTTCCCTGTTCAGGTCCTGTAGCATGTAGTTTTGTGGCTCCGAAGAGGGCTACCTGATCTGAAATTCCAGACAAGTGTTAATTTCACTAAGTCCGAGATTTGTTTGTCATATGCATTTTTTCCATGCTTGTTTGAACCTGTTAATGGGTGAATTGGCCGTAGCTTAGTGCTAGACTTTTGTTAAGCATCTTGAATGAATCCCTGCCATGCATTTTGTTGTCATGTTTGGTTGCTGTAGCATGTTCATCTCATTGCATTTAGTTGGCTACTTGCTGTAAATCGCAGACCGGTGTCATTTTTGAATCGCGTGCCATTTCCAAACCATAACTCCGATTCCGGCATTCTTTATATCGTTTTCAAGCGATTTCATCTCATATTTCCAGTGGCACACTTGGTTTTCCAAGTTGAGGCCAGGTTCATGCATTTCCTGTCATATCTTCCATTTTGTATCCCGCATAGCATATCATCATCGCATCGTCTTGTTTGGGTTCTTGCATGTGGTTGATGGTATCCTTGTTGCTTGTTTGTCTTGTTTGGGTAGATCTGGGAGACGAGTTTGCTAACGAGGAGCCCGTTGAGTTTGCTTTCGAGGATCCAGTCAACTCTGACAAGTATGCAGGCAAGATGATCCTACCCTCGAAATCACTACTATCTTTGCTATGCTAGTTTGCTCGTTCTTTTGCTATGCCATTGCTATGATGCCTACCACTTGCTTTCAAGCCTCCAAAATTGCCATGTCAAATCTCTAACCCACCATTGTCCTAGCAAACCGTTGATTGGCTATGTTACCGCTTTTCTCAGCCCCTCTTATAGCGTTGCTAGTTGCAGGTGAAGATTGAAGGCCGTTCCTTGTTGGAACATTTATTTACTTGTTGGGATACCATTATATTATCTTGCTATCTTAACGCATCTATATACTTGGTAAAGGGTGGAAGGCTCGGCCTCTCGCCTAGTGTTTTGTTCCACTCTTGCCGCCCTAGTTTCCGTCATATCGGTGTTAAGTTCCCGGATTTTGCGTTCCTTACGCGGTTGGGTTATAATGGGAACCCCTTGATAGTTCACCTTGATTAAAGCTTTTCCAGCAATGCCCAACCTTGGTTTTACCATTCGCCACCTAGCCTTTTTTCCCTTGGGTTACTGGAGCCCAAGGGTCATCTTATTTTAACCCCCCGCCCCCTGGCCAGTGCTCCCTCTGAGTGTTGGTCCGAACTGAGCTGCCTGCGGGGCCACCTCGGGGAAACTTGAGGGTTGGTTTTACTCGTAGCTTGTCTCATCTGAGTGTGCCCTGAGAAAGAGATATGTGCAGCTCCTATCGGGATTTGTCGGCACATTCGGGCGGTCTTGCTAGTCTTGTTTTAACCTGTCGAAGTGTCTTGAGTAACCGAGATACCGAGTCTGATCGGAACATCTTGGGAGGAGGTCTATTCCTTCGTTGACCGTGAGAGCTTGTCATGGGCTAAGTTGGGACTCCCCTGCAGGGATTGAACTTTTGAAAGCCGTGCCCGCGGTTATGGGCAGATGGGAATTTGTTAATGTCCGGTTGTAGATAACTTGAACCTTAATTTAATTAAAATGAATCAACCGAGTGTGTTACCGTGATGGCCTCTTCTCGGCGGAGTCCGGGAAGTGGACACGGTGTTGGAGTAATGTTTGCACAGGTTGCTCTCTAGTTTCTCGCTCGCGCTTTGCCTCCTCTTCTCGCTCTCTTTTGCGAATAAGTTAGCCACCATACTTGCTAGTCGCTTGTTGCAGATCCACTTATATTTACCTTGCCATTCCTGTAAGCTTAAATAGTTTCAATCGCGAGGGTGCGAGATTGCTGAGTCCCTGTGGCTCACAGATTACTATTACACCAGATGCAGGGCCTGATGATTCCGCTCCAGGAGACGCGTATGAGCTCAAGTGGGAGTTCGACGAAGACTCTCAACATTACTATGTTACCTTTCCCGATGATCAGTAGTGGTGCCCAGTTGGGGGTGAACGGGACCGTTGTCGCATGTTGGGTTCTCTTTTATTTTGGCGCCGTAGTCGGGCCATGAGTGTTTGGTTGATGTAATGTTATTTATGTACTTGATTGATGTGGCGAGTGTAAGCCAACTATGTTATCTCCCCTTTTATTATCATATTACATGGGATGTTGTGAAGATTGCCTAACTTGCGACATATGCCTTCAATGCGATTATATCTCTAAGTCATGCCTCGACACGTGGGAGCTATAGTCGCATCGAGGGTGTTACACCATAGGCGTCACCCGCTTTTCACAGGCTTCGCAAAGGCCCCAGGGCCCAGGTCACCATGTCGAGCATCCCATAAGGGGAAGTGCAACAAAGCTCAGTAGCATGTCAAGTGTTTCCTGAAGCCACCCCAACTGTGAGTGTCTCCGAGTCTGAAGCTAAAGCTGCTAAAGACATTCTGGCTGCATCAGCCGATGAAGAAAATGAAGAACCAAGAGAAGAAGAAAGAGTTTCTACACCCCCTGCTATTGACCAAGTCATTCTCAAGGAGAATGAGTCTGTGCCCGACCCTGCTATTATTGAACAGACGGAGGTTGAAACTACTGAGGCTGCCACAAACAATGAAGTTGAAGCCAATGACACTGTCATGGCTGAAGACAATGTGGCGCCTGAAGTCAATGTGGAACCTGGAACTAATGTGGTGCCTGAAGCTCAAGTACAACCTGAAGTCACTATGAATGCTGAAGCCATTGTTCCACCTCCTAGGCCTCACACCATTGAACATGCCTATAATCGTGGTGAACTTGTCATAGTTCGATGGCCCGTCATGGTGCCTCCCACTGCTCCCGGACCTCAATATGACTATCATGTGGAGCAGAGGCCACAAGTTCAGAAGCCAAAGCCTAGGCTGCCAAGGTTTCCAGGTGCTGCAACATCCCCAGGATCGTTCAACGTGAACATCTTTAGGGCACACAATACCTTCTTCGATAGCACCAAGAGTCTGTACTCGAAGCCAAAGATCTCATCCGATCGATTCTGGAGCTATCAGCAGCGCAACTACTACTCCCGCATTCTATATAATTAGGGGCGAATCTTTCCACACATGCGCCTTGATTGTGAAGCTATTGCTGGGCTGCCCTGCCTTGAAGAAGCTCTTGACTGTTTTAGGGAGGTTGGTCTTCTCTAATTCATTACTGACAAGGGACACTGGAATGAAGAGCTTCTGATGTAGTTCTATGCCACTCTTCACATTCGTGGCTACAACAGGGATCTGAAGACGTGGGTCCTTGAGTGGATGTCAGGTGACGTACATCATGAAGCCAAAGATCAAGACATCATTGAGCTTACTTCCCTGCCCACTCCAGGCGATTTCTATGAGCCTAGTTGTCAACATCATCGCGATGAACTGCAGAGCATCTTCCAGAGGCCTGAACCCAATATGAGTGAGATGCTCATCATGATGAAGCCACTGCCCCAAGATGCTGATTACCCCAAAGAATTCTTCGTCAAAGACCTCGAGTACTTGCCACACACAGTCTATCATATTCTGAGGCGTACTCTATGGCCAATCAAGGGATATACTGCTGAAGCCAAACTTGAAGGAGCCATGAAGACTTTGGTGTTTTACATCATCAATGGCATCATATTCAACACCCAGGATTTCTTCATCAGACAACTTGCTGCATCTGGGATTGATATGTTTGGCCTCAAGTTTTATGCTCCATGGGTGATGCGCCTAATCAAGCTCCACTCTTATGTTGACTATCAGCCCTTAGCTCGCAACCATCTTGTCTTTCTGGCTGAGGTTGATCTGTCCGTCGAAGCCATCTACCCAGAGCCTACCAAGGAGTCTCTATATCTTCATAATGTTGATCATCAAAGCTTCACGCATCCAATAGAAGAAATTCATGTCCCCAATGCTAGAACCCCTGCTTATTCTCTGGCTGGCAATATACATGTGCCTCATCGTGCAAACACAAAAGCCATTGACAGTACCATAGCTCAAAGCCCTCAGAAGCTTTATCGTGCACTCAATGGCTGAGAGCTTCTTGTGGCCTTACACCAGAAGCAGGATAAGCATCATGACTGGCTAAAGCGTTAGATGCAGAGTATTTTGGTGGACATCAATCACATCAGAAACTTGGCCACCAAGAACTCGTTCATTGCCCATGAAGCCCGTCGGCGGTCTTGGAAGAGTCTCACACTACTATGCCCTGAAGAAGATCTCCGCGAAGATGGCTTCACTATGGGCTTCAAATTTGATTCCAGACCTCCACGCAATGCAAGCTGGCATCACACTCCCTCAATAGAAGATTCTGAGTATTCATCTTCGGCTGTTGTTGTGAGAGTCGTCGATGAAGAAGATGATTCCACTTCACCAACCATGGCTTCACTTCATCTCGACACTGCACCAGGCCCTTCCGCGCCACCGAACTCCAGAGTCGACCCTGCACCTTCATCTACTCCTTATGGGAACAAGTAGATACTCTATGTCTTCAAACCTTTTTGGTCATTACTGACAAAAGGGGGAGAAGCATATGAGTTGATAGTCTTCAAGCATGTACTTATGGGTGGTTGCACTATTTTTGACAAGTGTTTACAACTCTCATCTTTTGATACATTTGGTTCTTTGGTTTGTAACACTTAAACTCGATGGTCGTCTGCTACTCTGTAATGCGATGATAAATTCTGCATGAAGTCATTTCGCAGACGTCCGTTTTTTAGTATCCATGCCATTATCTTTGTTATATATTTATATGTATAATGAATTGTCTTCATAAGTTGAAGAGGATCTCCACAAAGTAAAACCTGCCATGTGCATTTGCATTCCAAAGCAAACTGCTTATATGCACATCTCCAGGGGGAGCCTTTTGCTACTTATGAAGACAATACTTTAATCCTCAAACTTTCACATACTTTTATCCCCGTTGAAAACTTCAACCAGTTTGTCATCAATCACCAAAAAGGGGGAGATTGTAAGTGCATCTAGTGCCACCCCTAGTTGGGTTTGGAGTATTGACGCCAAACTTGGTTGAGGGACTAATGTGTTTGTGAGAATTGCAGGATAACACAGGTAGTAGTCCCATACTGATTTGGTTTACCTACCAGAGATGACCCCTAAAAATGTGTGAAGACATTCAAGACAATGGTGGTCTATGAAGAGTTCACATTGAAGACTATGACATGAGAAGACATCGTATGAAGACTATGGAGTGCGAAGACATAGTTGTTTCGTAGTTTCCTTTTCTTCTTTGTTGAGTCATAGGAACAACCGCACTGTTAAGTGGGGTCCAAGTGAACAAAGCCAGAGTGACTGATGTGATGCTCAACCAAATCCTATGTCTTCAAGTGAAGACAATGAGAGCAAATCTTATCCACAGCTGGATAAGTCAGCTTTACTTGCAGCCCAAGTCAAGCTGCCACGTGTGTTTGGAATCTGACCATTGGACACGTGTCAGTTCCTTAGTGACCCAGGGTCATTTTGGACAAATTAGGTCGGGTTGCCTCCTGGCTATAAATAGCCCACCCCCTACACCATAAATCAATGGCTGCTCAGAGTTAGTGCATGGCTTTTGTCGTTTGAGAGCAACCCACCTCCGAAGCATTTGAGAGAGAGATCCTTGCGAGGACAAAGCCCCAAACACCCAGAGCCAAAGAGTGTTGGGCATCACTGAAGTCTTTCTGTCTGCATGATCTGAAGACTTGTTACACTTGAGGACTGTGAATCCTCCAGCCGGTTAGGCGTCGCGTTCTGAGCATCCAAGAATCATTATGGATCGCCGGTGAATGAAGTTTGTGAAGGTTTGAAAGTCTAGCTTGAAGACTTACCAGAGTGATTGGGCAAGGACTGTGTGTCCTTAGCTCAAGGGGAATAAGGTGAAGACGCGGTCTTCTGAGTTGAATCTTAGCCTCCCTAACCAGACATACAATTGTCACGACAACTGGAACTGGTCTACCAAATCCTTGTCTTCATCAAGCTACTAGTTCTATCCTTCACTTCCCTTTACTTTACAGTTTGTCTTCGTGAAGTCATTGCTTGCCTGTATGATCTGATTGACTTCACTGAGTGAAGACTGTTTACTGTTTGGCTTCATACTATCTTCCATCCTGATCCATACTACTAGCTGCTGATAGTCTTCGTGCTTTCACTTCATTGCTTACTTGACTATGACTTGTCTAGTGTAGTCTACCTTCCGCTGCATATCAATAGGTTCATTTCTACTATTTGGCTTCAAATCCTCCGTGTTTTGAAGACTTTCATAAAAATCGCCTATTCATCCCCCCTCTAGTCGATAACTAGAAGTTTCAACTTATATGATGGAAGATAGACCTGGGGGCCATAGGTTTCACTAGAGGCCTCTCTCAATATAGCAAATAATACGATGGGTGAACAAATTACTGTCGAGCAATTGATAGAAAAGCGCAAAGTAATGACGATATCTAAGGCAATGATTATGAAATACAAGCATCACGTCCGTGTCAAGTAGACCAAAACGATTCTGCATCTACTACTATTGCTCCACACATCGACCAACTCCTGCCTGCATCTAGAGTATTAAGTTCATGAAGAATAGAGTAACACATTAAGTAAGACAACATGATGTAGAGGAATTAACTCAAGCAATATGATGAAAACCCCATATTTTTATCCTCGATGGCAACAATGCAATACGTGCCTTGCTGCCCCTACTATCACTGGGAAAGGACACCGCAAGATTGGACCCAAATCTAAGCACTTCCCCCATTGCAAGAAAAACCAATCTAATTGGCCAAACGAAACTGATAGTTCGAAGAGAATTACAAAGATATCAAATCATGCATGTAAGAATTCAGAGGATATTCAAATAATATACATAGATAAGCTGATCATAAATCCACAATTCATCGAATCTCGGCAAACACACTGCAAAAGAGTATTACATCGAATAGATCTCCAAGAACATCAAGGAGCACATGGTATTGAGAATGAAAGAGATAGAAGAGACCATCTAGCTACTAGCTATGGACCCGTAGGTCTGAGATAAACTACTCACGCTTCATCGGAAGGGCAATAGAGTTGATGTAGAAGCCCTCCGTGATCGAATCCCACTCCCGCAGGACGCTGGGAAAGGCCCCTAGATCGGATCTCACGGGTATAGAAGGTTGCGACGGTGGAGAGGTGTTTTCATGGCTTGTTCTGGTGGTTTGGGGATATAAGAGTATATACAGGCGAAAGAATTAGGTCAGGAGGTCCATGAGGGGCCCACAAGTGTGGGGGGGGTGCACCTTCTGTCCTTGTGGCCGCCTCGTGACTCCTCCGACTTGATCTCCAAGTCTCCTGGTTTGTCTTCTGGCCAAGAAAAATCATCCTGAAGGTTTTATTCTGTTTGGACTCCGTTTAGTATTCCTTTTCTGCGAAACTCAAAATCAGGGAAAAAATAGGAACATGAACTGGCACTGGGCTCTAGGTTAATAGGTTAGTCCCAAAAATAATATAAATAACATATTAATGCATATAAAACATCCAAAACAGATAATATAATAGCATGGAACAATAAAAATATTATAGATACGTTGGAGACTTATCAGCATGTGTGTCACGGTACGCATGAGGCCGGAGCCAAGGGATTGTCATTTTAATGACATGTGTGTCAACCTCGTTATTTGTTCGACGAAAGTAACACGGAGGACCTCAAAGATTCACGAGGTGTGGGAGAACAAAAGTGTTGCCATGGGGATAGTTTTCAAAATTGTCGCCACATCAGTGTTTTCAGATAATTTTCATGAGGACCATGGAGGATCAAGGAGATTTTCCCGATGCCGAGGGCTATACCATATTATGCTATTATGAATTGCCCAAGGCAAAGCATAGACATAGAATTTACTTCGTTGTTCTTTTCTCTTTCTTGAGTCTTAGGACCTCCATACTATTAAGAGGGGTATAGGTTCTCGAACTTAGATCCGTTGTGATGCTTAGCCCACAACCTATGCAAGGCTGAGAGAAATCTCTTTATGCTCTGAATGATTACCTTTCAATAGAAGACATATTTCTTCGGTGTTACAGGAGATATCTTTCAGATTGAGGAGCTAGCATTTCTTGCTTCGCAAGGAATGTTACCGTTGTGCTCAAATTCTGACTGTTGGACTTGTGTCGTTCGACCATTGGCTACTCACATATCCATTTTGGTCATTTCCCTTGAGGGAAGGACGTAGCTATAAATAGCCACCCTGCCCTGATGTTGTCTGTTGGTTACTCCCCTTAAGATTTCTGAGAAGATTGATTGAGCATCCCTCTCCGAGTGATTTGAGTTTAAAATCCATCGAGGGAAAACCAAGAGCCAAAACTTAGATAGTGGAAGAGCATCACAATAGTTCAGAGTTAGAGTTATTTTACCTATTACTCGTGAGAGCTACACACTCTCTATATTGATAGGTGTCGGCCCGAGTGTTGAAGAGTTGTTATCTTCGCCGAGCAAGATATTCAACAACCAAGAGTAACTCTAGTTTGCGAAGGAAGTCTGTCGAAGGTTTGGAGATCACCGATAAGAATCTACCATGAGTGAAATCTACTAGAGTCTGATCATCTCCTAGTTGAAGGAGAATAGGACGGAGAGAGGTTTTCTCCTGTGTTCAATCACAAGTCCCTCCAACCAGACGTAGTCCTTTGGTAGAAGGATGAACTGGTCTACCAAATACACTTGTCGCCATCGAGCACCACTAGTCCTTTCTTGTCACTCAGCTTTTCTTTCACGAATTATCTTTAGCGCTCTATGATGATCGTGTATTTGTTTATGATTTGATCATTTATCCTTCATGTGATAACTCATGGATACCTCTCGTATCATTTGAGCAGTATTCTAGCACTAGCACCTCTGCCTTCATTTATATCGTTGTCTATATTTCGTTTTCATTCATGCTGTCGCAATTGCTTGCTTACTGCATTACTATCATGATAGTTAAACCCGTTGTCTACTATACTCGTGCTATCATCACTTCCTGTATCGAAGGATTTGTACCTCAGTAGGATTCCTACCTAAGTTTACTTTTGTTCAAGCTTTTTTCGCTGTTGTGTTTGGACCAGATTCAAACATTCGAAAGAATTTGTTGATCTCCCATTCACCCCCTCAGGTCGATTATAATACCCACAATGCGGCTATATCTCCCACGTGCTGAGGCACGACTTGGAGGCATAGCCGCATGGTAGGTTTAGTTGCAAGTGGGGTAATCTTCACATGATCCCATGTACTGAATAAGAAAGGGATAAAGAGTTGGCTTACAATCGCCAATTCACTCAAATACAAGTAAACATACATCATCCAGAGTACAATCAAGGTCCGACCAGGGAACCAAAATAAAAGAAGACAACCCCAAATGCTAGATCCCCGATTGTCCCAACTGGGCACCACTACTGATCAACCGGAAAAGACACAAAGCAATGATCAAGATCTTCATCGAGCTCCCACTTGAGATCGGTTGCGTCACCTGCACTGGTATCATTGGCACCTGCAACTGTTTGGAAGTATCTGTGAGTCACGAGGACTCAGCAATCTCACACCCGCAAGATCAAGACTATTTAAGCTTATGGGTAGGATAGGGTAATGAGGTGGAGCTGCAGCAAGCACTAATCAAATATGGTGGCTAACATACGCAAATAAGAGTGAGAAGAAAAGCAACACAATGGTCGAGAAACTAGAAGTGATCCTGAAACTACATACGTTCAAGCATAACACAAGAACCGTGTTCACTTCCCGAACTCTGCCGGAAAGAGACCATCAAGGCTACACACGCGGTTGATGCATTTTAGTTAGGTTAAGTGTCAAATTCTCTACAACCTGATGTTAACAAATTCCCATCTGCCACATAACCGCGGGCACGGCTTTTGAAAGTTCAAACCCTGGAGGGGTGTCCCAAGTTAGCCCATCACAAGCTCTCACGGTCAACGAAGGATATTCCTTCTCCCGGGAAGACCTGATCAATCTCGGAATCTCGGTTACAAGACATTTCGACAATGGTAAAACAAGACCAGCAAAGCCACCCGATGTGCCAACAATCCCGATAGGAGTCGCACGTATCTCGTTCTCACGGCAACACCGGATGATACTAGCACTACAAAAAAATACACTTCCATGATGATACGTGTTTGTCACAGTAGGTTGCTTTTTTTGTCATGCATGTACATCCATGACAAATTTATGACAGAAACAAGATAGTCATACCTGTGCTGTCGTAGAAGTGTTCCATGACATTACCAAAATTATCATCATGGAAGTGTCCACTTCCATGATGATAAATCGCGCGTCACAGAAGTGCTTTCGTCAAGGGTGACCAACACGTGGCATCCACCATAACGGAACGCCGTTAAGCTATCGGGTCGGGTTTTGGATCCGATAACCCGTTAACAGCCCCGACCAATGGGGATTTTCCACGTGTAAAATCATCATTGGCTAGAGGAAACACGTGTCGGCTCATCGTTGCGACAGATGTCATCCACTCATTGGACAGGAGGCGCCTATGATAGGTCGACACATGGCACGGCCCAAAAGTGGCCCATTCCGGTGAAAAAGGCCGGCCCAGTAAAAATTAGCAGGCCAGCCCATATAAGGCCTACTTGTGTCAGGTCCATTTAAGCCCACGGCCCATACGAGATGTGCCAATTCGGCCCATTAAAGATTCGACACCATTGTAGCCCATCATCAATTCGAGCCCGTTAACAGCCCGCTATATATTTGGGCTCAATATCGGCCTGATGAGATTTTGGCCTGTTAATGGCCCATTTAATGGATGGGCCAATTTTCAGGATGTACATCTTTGGGCCTTTTAGCGACCCATTTAAATGTTAGGCTAATTTCCGGCCCGGTGTGTCTTTGAGCCTGTTGAGGGCCCATAAATCTGATGGGCCATTTGTAGTCGGACCTGAGTTTCAGCCTTTTAGCGGCCCATTTAAGTGTTGGGCCAATTTCTGGCCCGGTGTCACTTTCAGCCTGTTGACGACCCATAAATCAGTTGGGCCAATTGTAGTCGGACCTGAGTTTTGGCCTTTTAGCGACCCATTTAAGTGTTGGGCCAATTCCCGGCCCTGTGTGCCTTTCGGCCTGTTAACGGACCATAAATGAGTTGGGCCATTTGTAGTCGGATCTTAGTTTTGGCCTCTTAACGGCCCATGCCCTTCATGGTCCAATACCAGCCCGGTTTCTCTTTCAGCCTGCTAAAGTCCCACAACACAGTTGGGCCGTTTACAGTACGACCTGACTTTCGGCCTCTTAGCAGCCCATGCTCTTCATGGTCCAATACAAGCCCGCTATCTCTTTTGGCCTGCTAAAGGCCTACAGTATAGTTGGGCCATATGTAGCCCAAACTTAGTAATGCCCTATTAACGGCCCGTGAAATAAATTGGGGCCACCTGTTGCCCGCTTTGATGTCGGCCTGTTAACGACCCGGAAGGTAAGAGGGCCGGCCATTAACTTTCGGCCTATTAACGGCCCATTAACTTAATGGGCCCACTAAAGTTCGTTCATGTCTTTAGGCCAAATTAGATAATTTGAGCCCATTACGACAAGCAAAGGTACGGCATACAGGGAATAACGTTGCACATCCAGAATATATTACAAGAAATTACATCCACTGGGCAATCAAAGATTGATGCCAGTGCAAATAAATGAGCAGAACCTAACTATCTACAACGTCACAATCTGCAACCTCAGCACAGATGACGCCCATAAGCATGTGGGCAAGTTCTTGCTGCTTTGCCACACTGTCTCTAAAAACATTGATCAGTTGTTGTGTCGCACGACTCTGCACCTCTGATTCATCCACCATTTCCATCATTGCTTCAGCCATTAATTGGTTCACAAACATACATTTATTCCGTCGCATTCGAGACAGAGGATACTGAACATATTCATATGGCGATTTTGGCAGGCTTGTATTATTGATAGTAGAGAGTGTCTTGAGCACTGCATCATAACATAAATTAGGACGAGAACCAAACAAATTAATCATGAGTTATTGCCATATTACCTGGCCTAGATTTACTGGAAAGAAACAATGGGGTTGCCTTGCTATTTTTAGAGTTTGTCTTCTTATCTTCAGCAGCCTGCACAAAATTAACACACTAGCATTGCTATCATTGGCCAAGTCAGATAATAGGAAAGAAACATTGACACAACGAACGTTTGGGCAACTAGCCTACACCAAATTAACACAATATGGCACAGCTATCATCAGCCAGGTAAGGTAATACAAAAGCAACATTGACACAATGAATGAATGGGCAACCAGAGAAGCACTACAATTCGGTAATGTGCGTGATATGAGATAGCACAATTATGCAGCTCAGTACGCAAAACTACCAGGCAGTTTTCCTTACAAAAATCAACATTGGCGCCTTTAACATTTTGCTACAACTAATTTTAGATCAGATAAAGGTTAAATTCAGGCCGATTAACAAAATACATGCCGATCTAAAAATATAGTGATATACAACAGGTACTTACATCAACATTGGAGCACGGAGTATTCCCGCAAGATATTTTCCTCGAATACGATCCCAATGGAGGAAGTCTTGTATCGTTTAACCTTATTTTCTAAAAGAGAGACGGGTAAGAAACATGTAGAAAATATGATCAGAATGCTATAAAATTTCATGATGCGAGGATACGCACACACTTCTTAGAATGGAGTTGACATTCTTTTGCTGGACTGGAGCGGACTAGTTCTTTGGCCACTGGAATCTGCTTATTATCAGTGAGAGTTGGGTTTCTCTGTGCTGGAGCAGTATCTATGAAAAATGGAGTTGGTTTATTATCTCCTGGCATTTGGATCTTTTGCAAAGACCTGGTTTGTAACCCTTCAGATTCTAACATAGTCGTCTTCCCCTTGCATGCCTTATATAGAAGAATGGTGCTTCAATTATAAAACATGCTATAGCAGAGATGGAATAGGTACTGAAGAATAGAAAGGCATGACATATTGACATGTATTCCCTCCATCCGGAAATAAATGGATGGGTCTAGGCGTATTTCAGTTCTAGATACATCCAGTTTTATCCATTTCTGCGACATGTAATCCGGGCGGAGGGAGTATGACGTAAGAGCTAGGGATACGACAGGACAACACAGTAAAAAAACACTGAAACCCACTGCAGAACCAAAGTAATCAAACCCACTGATATGAGATAGTACACTCATGCCGCTTAGGATGCAAAACTACCAGGTAGTTTTCCTTACAAAAATCAATGTTGTGGCCTTTAATCATACATTTTGCTACAACTAAATTTAGATCAGATAAAGGTTGGATTCACGCCGATTAACAAAATACATGCTGATGTAAAAATATAGTGATATACAACAGGTACTTACATCTGCATTGGAGTACAGAGAATTCCTGCAAGAATCTTTCCTCACAGACGATACCAGTGCAGAAATTCTTCTATCTCTTAAGCTTATTTTCTAAAAGAGAGATGGGTAAGAAACATGTAGAAAATATGATTAGCATGCTACAAAATTTCATGATGCAAGGATACGCACACGCTTCTTAGAGTTGAGTTGACATACTTTTGCTGGACTGGAGCGGACTAGTTCTTTGGCCACTGGAATCTACTTATTATCAGTAGGAGTTGGGTTTCTCTGTGCTGGAGCAGTATCTTTAAAAACTGGAGTTGGTTTATTATCTCCTGGCGTTTGGATCTTTTGCAAAGGCCTTGTTTGTAACCCTTCAGATTATAACATAGTCGTCTTCCCCTTGCATGCCTTGTATAGAAGAATGATGCTTTAATTATAAAACATGCGGCAGCAAAGAGATGGAATAGGTACTGAAGAATAGAAAGGCATGACATATTGACATGTATTCCCTCCATCCGAAAAATGGATGGGTCTAGGCATATTTTAGTTCTAGATACATCCTTTTTTATCCATTTCGGCAACATGTAATCCGGACGGAGGGAGTATGGTGTAAGAGCTAGGGATACGACAGGACAACACAGCAAAAAAACACTAGTTGAATGTAAAACTGCATGCTAGCGGAATACATACAAAAATAACTAAGGCAACATACACGTGTATGATTGGGAAAATAAGATGGCATTGCAACGGAGCACTAGAACAGCACTTCAATGTAAAAAACATGGTATGGTAGACAGATGAAGTACATACTGATGAATAACAATGCATAAGATATTCAGAAGCATGATGTCCAAATTAAGCAGATGGCATTGCGATAGAGTAGAATGACAGTACTTAAATTTGAAAACATGTTATCATGAATGGAATAGGTACTGAAAAACAGGAAGGCATGACATATTTACATGCATGATCAGCATGCTAAGCACATGGCATTGTAACAGAGTGGATACACTCCAGGACATTATATGCATGTTGTACCCATATCACAGGCCAAGTTAGAGCAAGGATCTTGTGGGGTGAAGAGGATTCATCATCTTTCTGCAAGTCTTATGAAGAACTGCCTTTACATGTTCCATCATATTGGGTATCATTGACATCAAGTTTATTGGCCTTTACATTGCTCCGTGAGGTTCTTGTGGATATATCAGTGTGTGCAATTATCTGACATCCATCGAAGAGAACTAGTAGTTAGATTTATGTAATGAGTGCCTATAGGAGACGACATAAATAGTAGGACTGGGGTTAACTAGCAGCAACAGGTCTCATAAACTAAAGGGAGAACACAGATGAAAGCTACAGAATATGTATCATTTGTACTCGAGATTAACTAGATGGTACACAAAAGTATTAAAGAAGAACATAGGAAATACTAGAAGTGCTATAATACTATAATCACCAGCTTGTGGGATAGCATTGGCTGATGGATGATAACTATGGAACATTGTTACCTAAAGAACAAGTATCTTAGCTAAACTAGGGAACATCGTTAACTCATGAACAAGACTCGTAAGAGATCAGCATGAATATACAGTGAAATGTAATGATCTATTTTCCATGCTTAGATGAATAATGAAGCCATAAATGTTGCACACAAGTAAGATGAGGGTACAACCTATCTGGCTGCCATCCATAGGAGTGAGCATCATGTGCTGACTTGTGGATGGCCCTGCAGTTGTTGTGGCTGTGCATGTCGGGCACGCGCATTTGATGCAGGGAATTGTTGAGTGGCGACTATAGCTCCCTTCTGGTGTATGCTTCCCTTGTTGGAGCAGCTGCGGTGAGTCGGAAGACGGTGTGTCTGAAGATGCACATAACGCATAATGTTAAGAACGACATATCTCTTTGATCTGAAGAAATACACTAAGAGATCAACAGCAAGGTATGAGAGTGGTCACACGTCTGTTGACTGAAGACTAAATTGGGGTCACACGATTTTATTTTATTTTGGTACTGTTCGATCTACACCAGATGGCTGGCCGTCTTGTGCCTCCCGGCTGACACTGTTCGGAATCTTCCTGGAAGAGCCAGCGACCAACGGCAGAGCAGCCTGCCTCCGCCGTCTGTGGCCCCGGTCGAAACCCCGCTCCCCGCCCCACCGCACTGCCGTGGTTGCGCCGCCCTCGGGCCAATCCACAAAGACTCCCCGTCATCCAGATCCGGCGGCAGCAGTACCTTCAACCCACGCAACTCTAAAAGATAGCCATCTAAGCGCTGCTTCCGCGGCGAACTTTGCGGCCCCGCACCCTTACGTTAGACACCAGCCAACCGGCAGCCTAGGAGCTCCGCCGCCTTGAGGGGTGCTGCTTCCCATTGCAAATCGATTGGCCCAGAATAAAAATTCAGACAACTGACGCCTAAATAAAGTAATTTGAGATGAGAGTGCGACCTATCTGGCGGCATGGTGAAGTAGGCAGGTCCGGCTGCCGAGTCGGTTAGGCCGGCGCGGTTGCGGTGGCGACCGGCGGCAGGGAAAGAGCGATGTCGTGATGGTCGACGGATACGTCGAAGCAGCGCCAGGACTCTGGACGGATCCAAAGTTGGAGCTGCTCCGGCGCCGTGAACAACGGCGGGGGTGAATCGGCTCCGGTACGGTTCACGCGGTCGTCGTCGAGGCAGCACCAGCAGCACGGAGTAAGAGGCGCACGGCACAGTGCACGACGGCAAATGGACAGCGTCTCCGGCATTAGGGAGGAGGGCGGCTGTGAAATTGGTGCGGTGGGGGCGCCATGGAGGTGGGCTGAGGTTTCGCAGCTCGGGAGAAGGGAGCTTCCCGGGGAGAAGGTGATTTGGCGCCCACGAGGTATGAATGGGGGCGGGCGGGGGAAATTGGGAGGGGAGTGGAACCATGTCTTATGGATGCATTTGTCTGAAATGTGAGGGGGAGTTACAGTTCTACCCTTGCCTATAGGCTTCTCAGCTTGGGTCTGTGTACTGAGGGTCGGGGATAGTAGAGTAACTTTGCTTCTCTGGGCGGGAGCGATTTCGGGCGAGGAGGGCGTGTTTTGAACTATAGTGGGCGCGAGCGATTTCAGGCGAGGAGAGCGTGTTTTGAAATAGTGGGCGTGAGCTATTTCGGGCGAGGAGAGCGTGTTTTGCCGACCATGGTTTATGAATTATTCAGCACATGTCATTTCGGCCGAGGAGAAGGCGCGCTTGGATGAAGTTACGAACCTACCCTCGATGTACAACGGGCCAATTGATGTGTGTCCCACATAGGACGGTAATTTTGCGTCTCCCATTTATTTGCTCGGGCGAATTCCACCGAGCAGAGAGGATGTTTAATGGTTCGTTCAAATTTTGGGAGAACGAGCATCCACGTCTACCTTACCAAGTCGATTCGGATCAAATTTTGAAATATTAGCTTGCCACTTCTTTTTTAGATGGAGAGATGATGCTCGGGAGTAATGTGTTTTTACATGCTCGTTGCTAGCGATTTACTATATGACAAATAATTGACTCACTCAAAAACACGAATCAAACCAAAAATGAAATATCTCGATTCAATGAAATAGCTCGTTCAGTAGGTCAAAATAGTGAACTAAATCCAAAATTGAACACCTCAATCGAGTAGCATGTTGTACAGTATTATACTACTCCATGAACATGTTGAAAGTCAAATTAATGAACTTGTTTGATATACGCATATATCCGTTCATGTGTGGATTGCAGACAACATGTTCTCCAATTTAAATATTTGAATGCAAGTTTATATCGAAACATGGTTTATATCAGTCTTTGATGCATAAAACGCGACCTCCCCCTCTCCCGGACTCATGTTCTCTCTCTCTCTCTCTCTCGCCGACAATCTTCAATTCTGTCGCACGCATCTGACACAAAATCCTTGTTCGTCCCTCTCCCTTTCTCTCCATCTCTCTCTCTCTCTCTCTTTGTGTGTGTGTGGGGGGGGGGGTCTTTCTAGTTCGCATGCATATATACACCATCTATAGGTCTCTCTTGCACACTATGTATGATACTCTAGCTAGTCCAAGCTAGATATCTTGGGTGCACTCATCGTACGCACACAGATTCCTTGGCTCTTTGCCTGTAACTCTCTCACGCACCACTATGTCGTCTCGGAGCTCTTCCTCCCCTCTCTCAAACTCTCCATCCACCTGGGTCACACATACACATGCATATCTCACTCGCACTTGATAGGCCCATCTAAAACTCTATCTCTCCCCCTCATTCTCTCTCCATCTCACACGCGCACACACACAATCTCATGCCCAGCTAGCCAAGTATGATGGTCTCTCACTCAATTGTAGGCACACGCAGTCCCCCTATATGTATATGACTAGATAATCTTAGTCTCCATCACAAACATGTGCATGGTCTATCTCGGTTTCTATTGGGGCATCTTTCTATCACGCACGCACTCCCTCGATCTCCCACCCATTAGTCCCCTCACGATCTCGACTGGATCTCTCTATCACAAACACACCCTCTCTCCCTCCTCATGCGTCCATGCCATCCATGTGTCCCTCTCGACCTTTGTTCCTTGTTGGCCACACCTCTATTGGAGATGTGCTACAGGGGTGTCTCTCTCCGTTGCAAACAATCACACACTAGCTATCTTCGTGTATCTCCTCGCCTCGCTTTTGCATCTCGGAGATGCATGCATGATATGTTCGCATAAGAAACGGAAAAAACACACACACACTCTCTCTCTCTAATTTATCGTTTGTTGTCACTTTCTCTTTCACACACATACTCTTTTTGCACACTTACTCATTCTCCTTCACACGCACTTGATCTGTCTCGACTAAGGCACTCTCCTCGGTCCATAGCATATAGATTTATTGAAAAGTCAAACATCACAAAGTTTGACCATGTACGTGGAGAAAAAGAATTACATCTAGTACGGCAAACATATGCCATTAGATTCACCATGAGATGTAGTTTTGTATGATGTATCTTTGGTATTGTAGATATAAATAACATTTGCGTAAACCTGATCATAGTTTCCAAAGTTTGACTTCTAAAAAAATTACATGCACTGCATTATCGAGCGGATGGAATATCTCTTTCCCCCTCTCAGCTATCTGACGCACCACTCAGCCTTACCGGGGCTCATCAATCTCTCTCAAACTTTATTGGCCAGTTTGGTTTGTGACTTGACCCTCATGCCTTGATGGCCGGTACTGCCTGGTGTGGACGTGAGATGTAAAATATTTCTGCCTGGCCAGGCTTGTGTGGTGCTGAAGCGTTTGGTTCATGCTTGGGCCAGGCAAAGCATCAACGTCCCATCAATCAATCCATGCATCAATTATTTAATGCTAATATCCATCCATGTTGCTGTTAGCCTCGTGGCCACACAACCAGGCACGACCAGGCGTTCGAAATCGGTCGCCTAGGCCAGGCTACTTGTAGTGTCTGGAGTTTAGCCAGGCTAATTAAAGTGCAAGGGAACCCAGGCAAGGCGGGCTTTCTTTTTCACAGGGTAGCAACCAAACAAGCTGCATGAAATCCAGCCACAACCCCAAGCCAGGCAAAAGATGCTTAGGACTCAAGCCAAACTGGCCTTATATCTCCCTGGTTCACACATACACATGTCTCCCTCGCGCTATACATATAGACCCATCCAACACTCTCCGCCCTTGTTCTCTCTCCATGTGACACGCACCCCCCTAAGTACCATAATCCCTCAATCCATCATAGGCGCGAGCACTCCCCCCGCCTCCTAAGTGTGATTATCTCTTACTAGCCAACAGGAACACACGTATTGTCTCCTTCCATCCATACGTCTATCTCGATATCTCTCGGGGCATCTTCTATCGCGCACACACCTTGTCACTCAATCTCCCACCCATGTAGTCCCATCACGATCTCCAGGGGATCTCTCTATGACAAACATACACTCTCTCCTCCCCATGTCTGCATTTTCTTCGTACGTCTCTCTCGACCTCTCTCCCTTGTTTGTCAGACCCCTCTTGGCCATGTGCTAGCTTAGGGTCTTGCTCTCTCGGTTCCAAACAACCACACACTATCTCCTCACCTTGCCTCCGTTGTCGAAGATGCATGTGTGATATGTTTGCATAAGACACACATTCTTTTTCTCTACTTTTATCGTGTGTTGTCCATGTCTCTTTCACACACACACACACACACTTTTTTCACTCACTCTCTCTCTTGTTAGGGACTCTGTCACGTCCATAAGCATATGGATGTTTTGAAAAGTCAAACCTCAGAAATGTTTGACCAGGTATATGTGGAGAAAAACATTTAAATCTGGAAGGATCATTAGATTCATCACAACACGTATTTACTTCATACTATCATTTATCTTTGATATTGTAGATATAAGTAATTTATTTATAAACTTGGTCAAAGTTTCAAAAGTTTGACTTAAAAAAATGTTGGAACTACATTATCGAACGGAGGGAGTAGCTCTTTCTCTCTCTCTGCTATCTCTCACGGGCCTCCCCTCTCACTCGAACTCTCTATACCGACGGATTATACGCTCACTGTGTCAGCGTATAGCTCCGTATATTGTTTAGTTGACCGGTCAACCAATCCACATGCTGCCTTGTCAGCTCATATTCTGTATCTTCGTGTGCTGGCCCATGTGGCAGTGGGTGAAAATAAGTAAACTAGAGGCCCATCTGACACGCGGTCAAAGTAAACAAAGTTGAAACCACTCGGGGTAGCACCCCGCACACTAGTAAATTGAGGGCGCATTGAGGACAAACTTCTTGCGCGCGAAGGACGCACTCGCGCACAATTCACCACTGCGCGGGGGCATGCACAAAAGGACGCACTCACGCACACCCAGCACACGTGTACACATCTAGGAGTAGAAGGCTGTGGAAAAATCTGGCGCGATGGCCGCTGCCGGAGCCGTCCACCCCCAATCTTGGTGTTCCGTGCAATGCATGGGCATCTACGCATGGGAAATTATGTCGAACAAGGCTAGTTGTAAGAAGGCTAGCTCTACATCCATGATGATAGTGACTGCAGACGCTGATGCTGACTATGGTATGTCGAACACGGCGCCTATACTCAGGTGTCATCTCCGGCACAGGGTCTTGTCACTTCACTGTGAGGAGCAGCACGTAATAATTTGACCAACGGATAGTACATTGCTAGTACTCCTACTACTACATTGGTAGTACTACTACTCGTACTAGTAGCACCACCGTCTGGATTTAGGAGTACTACCACGTCCATCTGGATTTTAGTATTTGACTAGCCATATCTAGTAATGCATGTCACCAAAAATGTACTACTCCCTCTGTAAATAAATACATGGTGTTTTATTCCTATCGGCGAGAGAACTTAATGTTTTTTTGCTACTCATAACTAGAGTACTGATAGGATTACATGCAATGAACTAAACACTGCATGTCATGTTTCGTAGTCTCAAGTCATTGAAAGCATGCACGGCCCACATCTCTCATTGGTTGATATGTGACGAAATAAGAAACAAGGAGGGAGTTAATGCACCGTGCCTAAGTATTTTGGGATTATTTGGTTTCCGTAAGGTGACTTACACAACATTTTTGTTTACATGCATTAACATTTAATAGTTAAATCAAAGGTCAAAACTTGGCGCAAAATGCAAAGGGAACCAATAAACCAGTAAACATCAAACTTCTCTTGTTTGGCCCCAACTAGAGGTCCGGTGAGATGACTATACTGCACCAGCACGGTGGGGGACGCAGCTTCATTGATTTACGACAACTACCTTTGGGTGAATGACACGTGGCCCCAGGGGGTGGCTGGCCCACCTATCATACAGCCAAAGGTAGGTGCAGTAGAGGGCCGAGGAGTAGTACGAAATCCTACGCACCTACGCACGCTAACCAAGGGCTGAGTGATCACTCGAATCGCAAGATCAGTTGACTAGAAGCTACGCTAGACCCATGGAGGCGATGAGCACGAGCATCAGCTGGCTATACCAGATGGTCCACGACGCCGGCCTGCGGCCCGGCACCGAGGAACGTCTCCAGGTAGTATTGCTTGAGGCCGCCAGGGCGAGGGGCCACTTGGACGACAGCTTCATCTCCTTGTTCGACGAGGTCCTCGTCGGTTTCCTCGACAAGTTCACCGTCGTCAAGAAGCTTGCAGACGACTTTGACGTAAGCCTCCAGCCGACGCGCCCAGGCTCTGCGATGCCCGCCACCCTCAATGGCCACTATGGTAACAACCTCTTTGATGCACTGGTGGCCCTGCAACTGCCCGCCGTCGCGTCGGCGAATGTCCACCTCGAGGTCGTGCTCGCCGCGCAGCGCCTGGTGCAGCAAGACACCATCGAAATAATCACCCACGTCTACGCGCAAATCATCCACAAGGACTACTACATGCAAGAGGAGGACGATAGGACGCTGGCCTTCTTGGAGCGTAGGGCAACCTTGGACGGCACTGTTCAGAAGCATGTTGAGCTCGCCGCCAACGCCACTGCTCCTCACACGTCGGTTGGTGACCCGGTGCACTAGGGCGTGAGGATGTCGTTGAACGTTGATGGATCCGTATATATTTTTATCTTTCCGTCAAACCCATGTAGTAGTATATGATACTACAGTAATTATCTTACCTTTCGCATCAACTTCATAATTTTCATACGTACTCCATGCATGAACGGCGCCAGAACCAAACTTCTCATTACTCTAGGCAAAATCGTTATTTTCTATCTATCGGTCGCGCCATGGAGCAGAACCAAATTTTACAAGTTACGAGTTTTTCAAAAGGAAAAGCCTGCCGTGTTCGCGTCGCACCCCCACACGGTTGGTCTGGCACGCTGCTCAAGCGGGAATGTGTGCGGTGTTGTATTTTCACTTACAAGTGGGACCACCATTGAGCAAACCGACTATCAGCAAACCCCCACCCCGCCCACCGCGCGATGGCTGAGAAAACATGAGGGAGAAGAGATGGATGTAGCATGGACTCCAAGAAAATTGGTGTCGGATGGGACTCGTGTGGGTGGCATGTGCCGTATTGCTAGACGTGAATGCTACTGAGTTATGGCGCATGCCACCCCACTATATCGAGCCTATATCGAGGTACATTGAACAAATTTCCTGCAATCCGTGCTCAGCCCTCCTCTATCTCTCTTCTCAGCCAGCCAGCGGACACGCGGAGCCCATCGTCTGTTTGCTCACATGCGGCCCCACATGTTAGTGAAAACGCAAGAGGACCATTGAAACTGCACATCTTTCACCTCGACATGCTGGTGATGAAAAACAAATCCAATAAAGATCTTTGGTGGCCGCTTTTGGAGTTACTCAAGAGTATTAAGATTCTATTTACAGTTTAACCCAAGATGCACATCTCGTGGCTTCAACTACCACTCTATTTTCTTTCATGACACGACCTGGATGCTGGATGTCCCACGTGTTGGCGAAAGGAGGAAGAACCCGACCGAATCTTCGGTTCTGCTCTCGGATTAGACTAGTTGTTCTAACTTAAATTTTTTATTGTGTACTCCCTCCGTTCCAAAATACTTGACTTCCATTTGTCCAAAAATGGATGTACCTATATACTAAGACATGTCTAGATACATATATATTTTGACAAATAGAAGGCATGTATTGTGCAACGGAGGGAGTAGAATGGATGCAGGTTTTTGTATTGGGAAGAAGAGTACATCCATATATTGATAGAGCGCAATTTAGTAGATGTTCTATCACTTTTAGCTAGCACAGACGCAAGATCGAGCCTCCGCAGATCAACAATGAATGCATCGAGAAGGCACTAATCCAACTTACAGGAGTAGTAAAATGTATTCTTGTGGTTCTTGTTTTCTTTGGTCTTGCTTTTCTAGTCAAAATTATCGTTGGAGTCCGTGAAAAATGGAGGTGCGTTTGGGGTCGTGCGTTGGAGTTGGCCTTACAAGTGGGACCGCAGTTAAGGAAACCGACTATCGGCAAACCCCCACCTCGCCCGCCGCGCAATGGTTGAAGTTAGAGAAATGACAAGGTTGAAGAGATTGCTCTAGCACAGACTCCAAGAAATAATATGGTGTTAGATGGATGTCGTGGTGGTGGCGTGTGCCGTACTCCTGGACGTGAATGCTTGTTCTGGCCCATGCCACCCTACTACTCCCTACTACTTACTCCTACTATATAGTACTAGTATCGAGGATTCGAGGTGCTGGTTATGTACAGCGAACACATTAACATATGGCTACAGTAAAAACACCCGCCCGACGCGCGAAGCATCTGAAGCAAGTACAAATAGTGTACTACTATTGTTGATTGGCCTCATCCGATAACCTGTTGCAATGCACGTACAATTATGTATTCGGAAAATATATTTTTGCCTCGTCGCACCACTCACTCAGAGAAGCAACTCGAAAGACATTCATAAATTTAGTAAGTTTATCACACGCATATCATTTTATTACATACAACAGGTCATCAACCCACATCGACATCAATGATACATTATAAATACTAAAGTTTTCACCACACAATAAATAACAAGCAATGAAATGAACTTCAACTCAACCATTCCTCGATGTTGGAAATGCTTGCTTTGAAACACAAGTGATTCTCTGGGACGGGCCATCGATTGTCGATCTAGAAACCAACGCAGGACTAATCATCCAGGCTGAAGCGGCCTACTATATCCCTACCAGGGTAGGGAACCACACAAATGTCCGAGGTATAGACACAGTTGCTTCTCATAAATGTGTCAAAAACAATTGGATCTCCTTTCACCATCATCGGATAGTTTTGTCCAAGGAAGAGCGAGTTTTCTCCAAGACTATCAATTCTGTACCAGGGAGAAGGAGTTGGCGCTAGCACACTAGTATCCATCCCGAATACCATGCAACGAGTGTTGGAATAGGTCTGGAGAGTGCGACCATGGGAGACACCTGCTTCCTTACCAATAACATCATCAGTGAGCTGTATACACACAAGAAGAGGTGATCCATCGGAATTAGTTGCCAGGCGCCACAGAGTACATGGGCGCTGCTCGTCCTCATGCTCATGATCATCACCATCGTCATCTCCCCCTTGGTTATAAAAATTTTCATGTATAGGTGGTGGGATGTTCACAGGACCTTGGAAACACAAGAAGAAGGTTAATTAGTAAAGGGAAACTTGCTAACCCGCATGCATGTGGATGAAACAATTATAATTACGATGGAAGACAAACGTACCGAAACTATGAGGATGCCATGCAAAAACAGTGCCATGAGTGGTGGCGGCAAACACAAGGCGCTCGTATTGGATTGCATCACAGTACTCATCCGTGTACAGAAACTGATTTTTGAGCAATATCCATCGAGTGAAACCATCAAGGAAGGGAACAAGCTTGTCGAAGATAGCAACAACATCATAGTCGTTGTAATTCCAAGAGCGGTTGGGAACTCGACAAATTGCTATCTTCCGTAGAATACAGTCGCCATGATCATATTTGAACTTGCATACATTACCGGTGTGCTCAACCTCTGGGTAGTGTGCTGAGATTTTTGGAAGTGGAACCCGGTGACGAGTGTACACATTCACAAGTTCCCACTCGCAGTTGGACCCAATGTAAACAACTGTCGGAGTAAATAACCATGGGTAGCCTAGCCGGCTCCCCCTGGCCCTTCTGAAAAAATTACGAGTTGATTCGGCCCTCAAGAATCCAAGACGCAGGGCCGCCTTCCCCTTGCCGGCTGTCTCCAGGCCGGCTATCGAAAGGCGGCCCGACTTTAGCCCTCATGAAGAGAAGCCGTGGGAGGTCCGGCTCCGAGAAGCCGGCCGCGAGAAGGCCGACTCCAAGAAGCCGGCTCCCATAAAGCGGTCAAGATCGTACCCTCGAAGTTTGCATCCACCTAACAGCGATGTGACGGGGTATGGCTACAGTGAAGCCTGCCACCCCCGAATCCCGGAGCACGCCTGGCACAGTGCGCTGTACGGGTGGCCATGACCCGTCCAGCGCAGCACTGTTGCCACGTTGACCCTGATGTCATCCACGACGGGCTACCAGTACGGCCCACAGGCGGTGGGCCCCTTCGGGTAGAGAGACACCCGAAGGCGGCCAGACCTCCCCTAGTTGGCCCAAGATAGAGCCGGCTCCCCACAGCCGACTTGCCACCTCCCTCGAAGAAGACGCCCCATTATGGAGACAAGACGCGGTGGGGCTACAGTGATCGCCCACCGGGCAGCGGCACTGTAGCCATGCCCACTTCGGCGAAGCCTTCTCCACCAAGATTGAGCAACAGTAACCAGCCGCCGACAAGGCCCTGACAGTGGGGCCTGCCTGTCGACCAAGGAGCCGGCAGCCGGTGGGACCCACTAGCCGGCGGGCCCCAGCAGCCGGCGTAGAAGCCGGAGAGCGTAGACACAGACGGCTGGGCCCCGCGCCCAGTCGGATTACCATTGTACCCCCGGGGGGTAGGCCTATATAAACCCCCCGGGGCATCCATGCAAAGGAGATCAATCCCTGCTAGTCTTAGACACCACATAGGGAGGAGAAGAGAGCAAGCTGTGCCCTTCTTCCTCCTCTCGCCAACAGCTCAAGGAGCACCGTGTAGCTACTTGTTCATCTAGTGACCATGCGGAGACCCCGCAGAGCAGCAGTAGGGGTGTTATCTCCACGGAGAGCCCCGAAGCTGGGTAAGATTCGCCGGCGTGCATGTCTTGGCCTCATCCCGTTTCCAGGCACCGGCGACGTCTTACTGGCTCCCACAATGATAAGCCACTCATTGGCATATGTCGCACCTACCACCCGACATTTGGCGCCCACCGTGGGGCCAGGTGCACCGTCGTCCGGAGACCTGTTCTAGACGGGAACCCTCTTCCTCCCCCGCGAGCGTAGCCAGCCCGGCACGCCCGATGGCGCTTGCCACGACGTGCTACAAGGCGTCACCAACATCTGTGCGGCGAGCAACCTCGCCAATCTCCTTGACAAGACACTCATCTCGGACGAGCTCGCCCCCGACGCGGGCACCGACCACCTCGTCAACCTTCTCGGCCAGCTCCACGTCTCCGGCGAGCCTGCCATGGACTTGGAGTCCGATGGCTCCACCGATCCGATGCCTGTCGACTCCGACACGGCCTCGCTCGACACGTTCCCCACCAACGTCGCGATCTACAACGACTCGCTTCCCCGGGCCGATGGCTGCGATGCTGTTACCACCGAGGTGATGGTCATCGGCCACGGCGACGCTTTTGACAAGAGCGCCCACGACGCGCCGCACGCGGCGGTCCACGACTTGTCCATCCCCCTCCCGGCCGATGCCGATGCTGAAGGACTGGAAGCTCACTGCCTCGCCCTCCTCGCGGAGGGCCGGAAGTTGGTTTCCATGAGACGCCTTGCTGAGGCCCACCGACGCGAGGCCGACCGCGCCTCCTTTGGCACGCCACCCCCAGGCGGGCCTAGCCGGGCCAGCGTTGTCAGATAGCGCGGCGCTGTCATCGCCGACATGCTAGGAGTCGACCGCCCAGTCTACGCTACTCCACTCGAGAACCTGCGTGCCGCCCAGGCGGCCGTAGACGAGCAAGATGGACTGGGGGCCGAAGAGCTCCCCCACATGACCCGACGCATCCAGCAGCTGATCGATGCAGCCGCGTAGCAGCACGAAGCCGACGCCCGCGCGGAAAGCCCTCCCCCGTGCCGAGATCACGGCGCGGTGTCCCGAACGCCGACTACGGGTAAAGCCCGCGCGCGGCGCGAGAAAGAACCGGCTGCCAGCCGAAGCCGAACCCGAATCTCCATCGAGCGAGACGCAGAAGGCCACCCACGGGCCGTGGAGTGGCGGGGCAACCTGCCTCCACCCCGGCCCCGTGGAGAGATATATCCCACCCCGCTGCCTGTTGCGCATCCGACTCTCAGCGGCCGACTAGGTCGCCGCGAAAGAGTTGGCGAGAATGAAGCCCGCCATCGGATCGACCGCCTGACGCGATCCCTGGCGCTAGAAGAAGAAGACGATGTCGGCCCGCCTTGCTTCGGCCCCCGCATCCGCGACGAGCCTTTCCCCAAAGGGTTCTAGCTCCCAAGAGACACGCCCAAGTACAACGGCTCCGTGAAGCCGGAAGATTGGTTGATCGACTACTCCACGGCGGTTAGCATAGCCAACGGCAACAGGCGCGTTGCCATGAAGTACGTGCCCTCATGCTGCAGGGCACGGCGCGGACCTGGCTCAACAGCCTCAAGCCATACAGCATCAACAGCTGGCTAGACTTCACAGAAGCCTTCGTCCGCAACTTCACCAGCACCTACAAGCGGGCTCCCAAGCCCAGACAGCTCTCCTTGTGCATACAAGGCCCCGCCGAGTCCACTCGTGACTACCTCACACGTTGGGCTGAGCTCCGCAACTCTTGCGAAGGGGTGCACGAGGTGCAAGCCATAGAGTACTTCACTGCCAGGTGCCGAGAAGGCACCCTCCTCAAGCACAAGCTCCTCTGCGACGAGCCGACTACCCTCGACGAGCTTCTGATCATAGCGGACAAGTACGCCACCGCCGACTCTTCGATGAAGACCGAACTCCGGGTAGACGCGTCCGGAAAGGTACTCAACCCGGCGCCCAAGACGCCGGCTGGGGACTCCGGCCGACGCCCACACCAGAACGACCACAAGCGCAAGGGCCCGGTGCCGCCCTCCACCAGTCGGCAGGTGGCCACAGTCGAAGACGAGCAGCCCGAAGCGCGGCCCGCACCCAAGAAGCAAAGGGGCGGCAAGCCGGCTTAGCAGCCGGCCTTCTGCTACGAGCAGACTCTTGACGCCCCATGCAAGTTCCATAGCGGTGCGAAGCCGTCCAACCACACGACCTGGAAGTGCCACTGGCTCACCCGAATCTCTAAAGGCAAAGGGCTCGCGCCGCCTCTGCCTGCCGGTCCGCCGCCTCCGGCTCCGCAGCCGCCGGCCGCTCGGCCCGCAGACGGAGCCGTGCACGATGAGTTCCCCGACGAGCATGCCGCCTATATCATCTTTACAAGTCAGCCCAAAGACCGGCGCAACAAATGCCGAGAGCACCAAGAAGTCAGCATGGTTGCTGCCAACCCCGCCGAGCACATGCACTGGTCAGAAAAACCTATCAGTTGGAGCCGGACCGACCACCCAGAGGTGATGCCGTCTCCCGGATCTTATGCGTTGGTTTTGGATGCCACCCTTGCAACGGATAGACGCGCTGCCCGATTCTCCCGCGTGCTGATAGACGGCGGGAGTAGCATCAACATCCTGTACCGTGACACCATGGAGAAGCTTAATGTCAAGACGAAGCAACTCATGCCTACTCGGACTGTGTTCCATGGCATCGTACCCGGCCTGTCCTGCGCCCCCATTGGCAAGATCAAGATTGATGTACTTTTTGGGGACAAGGAGCATTTCCACCGGGAAGCGATCTGGTTTGAAGTGGTGGACCTGGATAGCCCTTACCATGTATTGCTTGGCCGACCTGCCTTGGCCAAGTTCATGGCAATTCCCCACTATGCATACCTCAAGATGAAGATACCGAGCACCAAAGGCGTCATCACCATAGCCGGCGATTACAAGAAGTCCTCTGAGTGTGCAGCAGCTAGCAGTCGGCTGGCCGAGTCCCTTGTGATTGCCGAAGAAAAGAAGATGTTGGACCGAGTCGTGGCCATGGCCGGCAAGCAGTCGGCCTTGTCCCCTGATCCCAAGGAGCATGATGCTCAAGGATCTTTCCAGCCGGCCAAGGAGACGAAGAAGATACCTCTTGACCCCGAGCGCCCAGAGAGGTTTGCCGTCATCGGGGCAAACCTAAACAGCAAACCTAAACAGCAAATAGGTAGTTACGCCCGACCCGGGGACTGCCTCACCCGGCTCGGGGACTGCGGTAGTTGGCCCGGAGACTACACCAACACAACAGGCGGCGGCCGACTCCAGCATTTCACCGCCCAGCCCACCTGCCCTGGTCGCAGTAGCCATTCTGGCAATAGAAGAAGTCGCAGCTCCGTCATGGGCTCAATCCATCCTCAACTTCCTAATAAACCAAGATTTGCCGGCTGACGAAGTAGAGGCAAGACAAGTCCAACGCCGAGTCGGAGCATACACAATCGTCAACAGAGAACTCGTCAAGCGCAGTGTCACTGGAGTCCTCCAGCGATGCGTTGAGCAAGAGAAGGGCATTGCAATCCTCAGGGACATCCACCAAGGAGAATGCGGCCACCATGCAGCCTCAAGATCACTCGTCGCCAAAGCCTTCCGCCATGGTTTCTTTTGGCCGACTACTTTGGATGACGCCAAGAAGTTATTTAAACATTGCAAAGGGTGCCAACTCTTTAGCTCCAAGCAACACATGCCGGCTTTAGCACTCAAGACCATTCCCCTCACTTGGCCCTTCACCGTTTGGGGACTGGACATGGTGGGCCCATTCAAGACGGCGCACGGCAGCATGACACATCTGCTTGTCGCCATGGACAAATTCACTAAATGGATTGAGGCAAAGCCGATCAAGAAGCTCAATGGGCCGACTGCCGTGACATTTATCACAGATATAACAACTTGGTACGGCGTACCACACAGCATCATCACCGACAATGGCACGAATTTCGCCAAGGGAGCCTTGGCACGTTTCTGCGCGACGCAAGGCATCTGGTTGGACCTAGCGTCCGTCGCCCACCCGCAGTCAAACGGCCAGGTCGAGCGATCCAATGGCCTCATCCTTTCCGGCATCAAGCCCCGACTAATCATACCACTGGAGCGTTCAGCCGGTTGTTGGCTCGATGAGCTGCCGGCTGTCCTCTGGAGTCTGCGCACTACACCAAACAAGTCAACCGGCTTCACTCCTTTCTTCCTCGTATATGGTGCCGAGGCGGTCATCCCAACTGACACCGAGTTCGACTCACCTTGGGTAACCATGTACACGGAAGCCGAGGCCAAGGAAGCATGAGAAGATGGCGTCGACCTGCTGGAAGAAGGCCGGCTGTTAGCCCTCAGCCGGTCCGCCATCTATCAGCAGGGCCTGCGCCGCTACCACAGCCGGAAGGTCAAGCCAAGATCCTTCCAAGAGGGCGATCTTGTGCTCCGGCTGATCCAGCGAACAGCCGGCCAGCACAAGCTCTCGGCCCCTTGGGAGGGCCCCTTCGTCATCAGCAGAGCCTTAGGCAACGACTCCTACTACCTGATCGACGCGCAGAAGCCGAAGGCACGAAAGAGAGACGACTCCGGCAAGGAGTCGGAACGACCATGGAACGCCAACCTCCTCCAAAGGTTTTATAGTTGAAATGCAGTATGTATCACGCTAACTCTTCTACTAAGTTCGAGACAATAGGCCCCCCGAGGAGAGCTTGGGGACTGCCATCTTTTGTCTATGAAATGAAAAGTATCATGCTTATGGCCTTGTCATTGCATTCACTTTTTTCCGTCCGGCACCGGGTTCGACTAGTCGGCCCGGGGACTGGCCGCCTGGAGTTATGTTAGAAGTCCTACCCGTAGTCAGACAAGTAGTGTGTCGTCTCCCAAGCTTTCTCTTGCCAAAAGTCACAGTTCGAAGAACCGGCTGTCCGGCTGGCAAGAGTTAAGGGCAGGAACGGGTGCCCACACGAAAAACGGCTAGGGACTAACGGACTAATATAACAAAAGCTGGTTTTTCTCCCACCACCGACCGGCTACCAAAGTAGCCGGCCGGCAGGCTTCCATTCACCTTGCTCCAATCTAAGAAAGCTCGAGTACTTGCCTTCCCAGAAGGGGAAGGCGGCAAAGGAAACATCCTAAGGATAAAAAGCATACATGAATGGAAACCAAGCACGCAATAATATTTACATAAAAGACCTTCAAAAGGCCAGCATTCGACATAGTTTGAATACACCCCCAGTGGGTGGAACTACGCAAGTTTGATAAAATCGTTCAAAAGGCAACAAGCAGGAAAAAAGAAAGACGGCAGACTAAGCCAAGGGAGCGACTGGCGAGTCGGGCAGGTCGGTGGAGACGGTAGTGCCGGCTGGAGGAGTGGCCAGCTGGCGAACCTCGGCATGATCACCACCTCCCGCAGAGAGCGCGCTAGCACGCGCCTCGTTGCTGGAGGCACGATCAGGCTGAGGCTAGCTGGCCGCTTCACCGGCCGGCTCAACATCTTCGCCCTCCTCTCCTTCATCGTCTTCGCCTTCGTCGCTGGAGGCGATCTCCTCTGCCGAGTCTTCACCCACTGTCGGGTCCAGCCCGAACCACTCCTCCGGCTGGGCAGCGCCGTCATCATTAATTTCAGGAGCGAAGACGCTGATGTCAGTACACTCGGCGATCATCGAAGCGCGCTGAGCGATAACCGGCCGCACCTCCTCCCGCTCTTCGTCGGCCTCCAGCCACCAGGTGCACAGCTGGTCCAGGTTCAGCCCCGGATACCAAGCTCGGACGAACTCCAACGCCCGCCCAGCTCCAAGCCGGGCCGCTGATGCTTTCCAAGCCTCGAAGCGGCCAACCGCAACTTCCAGCCAGTCGGCAGTCCGACTCGGGGTGCGGGGAATCGTCTCGCTTGGCCAGAGGGCGGCCAACACCTGCGCCCCAACGCACTAGAGGCGGCGGAGCATACGATAAGCCGGCTGCAGCCGCGCTTGCACCGCCAAGAGTTGCTCCTCAAGCGTCCGACTCGCGTCCGGCGCGATGTCGGCCCCCGCCTGACGGAGCGCTTCACGATGGGCCTCGATGGTTTGGGTAGCAAAGACGGAGTAGCCGGGAAAGTAGTCTGCACAGAGAATAAAAAGCAGCACAAGTCAGAACACAAATCAGGCGGCAAGGGGCATGCAAGGAGCGAGGAAGGCGGCTTACCGTCGATCAAATCCTCAATACGGCCGAAGCCTTCATTCAGCGCTTGCCTGGTCTCAGCCCAGCCTGCCACTTTGGTCTCGAACTCGGCCTTCAGGGCGGCTTCGTTATCTTGCGCCTTCTTCAGGGCCGCCTTGTGGCTCTCCTCCTGGTCAGCCAGCTTCTTGGCCAGGCGGTCGCGCTCCAGGACCAAGGCGTCATACTCAGTCTCCTTGGCGCGAAGGGCGGCCTGCGCCTCGCTGAGCTGCCCCCTCAAGTCGGCATTGGCTCCTGCAAGCATGAAGACAAAGGAAAAATTAATAAGGGGAAGTCGTCAAGGAAGATCCGACCCGGCTGCTCAGCAGTCGGCCTGAATCTCGGGGACTACACCCAGTGGGTGCGCTGACGCGCCACCACAGGAGATGAACGAGACAAACACGCACTCCGGCTGCTGGTCAGGTCCTCAGTTCTCCGGCCCAGCTCCTGAGCCTGGGAGTTGAAGGCGGCGGCGCGGAGGTTATGATACTCCTGGAAGATTATACAGGAGGCAAGGATAAGTTAAGTTGTCAGGACCTAGTAAGTTCCAAACCGCCTGCGCAGTAGCCGGCTTGGAACTCGGATACTACACCCAGTGGGTGCGCTGACGCGCCCCCACGGAAGAAATCGAAAGAGCAAAATAACCAAGGACAGAAGACTCACCCGGATGACGGCCCGCGTCGAGAGAAACTCTTGAGTGTATCGCTGCAGCAAGGCGGCCTGAGCTTGAAGCCGGTTCCGGACCTCCTGGGCCGCCGCGTTCAGCTCGCCCGTCCCCCCGCTGGGAGTCCACTCGGACGTGCTGACGCTAGCCGTCTCCAGGGCCTCCGCCGTCTAGCTGGCGCCCGCTGCTCGGTGCGGTTCTGGCATGGAGGCGCCACCCCTGCACGCCGGTGCAATGCCGGCTGCACCTCGAGGATGGCCCATGCCGCCGGCTCGCCCCTGGATGGCTGCTCTGGCGCCGCAGCTGATTGACCGCTTTGGCTCGCTCCAGTCGGCACCGTCTGCGACGCCCCCTCCACGAAGATCACGAGATCCTCCCGCCTCTCCATCACCGGCGGGCCTTGGTCGACCTCCTCCGATGGGGGCACGGGAACGTCGGGGGCCACGGCGCGGAGGGGAACAACGAGCAGCGGAGGCCGGTTGTGCGAAGCCTCCGCCTCCGCCTCCGCGGCTGCCGCCTTCGCCCGGGCCTTGGCCGCCGTGTCGGCCTGCTCCTTCGTCGCCTGGGCGGTCCTTTGCTCCGCCGCCTCCCGCTCCTCCCGCGCCACCCGCGCATTCTGCTCCGTGGCCTCCTTAAGGTCGGCGCGGGGATCCGCGCGGCGGGAGCTTGAGGACCCTCCAGTCGTCCTGACTACGGAGCCGCCAGGACCTCACTCGAGAGAAAGCGGCGCCCTGTCCGGCAAGAAAAGAAAGGTTTAGAAGAGTTTCAGACGAAGAAGAGAAAAAATATATACGCAAGACATTCGACGACTTACGCAGAGATCGCCTGCAGCTGCTTCACCGCCTTACGGAAGCGGGCCGCCTTCGCGGCCGCCTCATCCTGCTTGATCGCCGCCGTGGAGGCCTTGGATTTTTTCGGCCGGCTGCCGAAGAAGGTCGACGCGGCCCGGTGCTTCTGCGCGCCGCCACGGGCAGCCGGCACGACAGACGAGCCCGCGCCTTGATGATCGGGCGCCGGCTGGCGGTGCGGGGCAACTTCGACCTCGTCGTCATCCGGCCAGTCCTCGAAGCTGGCCCCGAGTCCGACGCCTCCGGCCTCGTCGCCTTACCCCACGATGGTGTCTTCCATGGCGGCCGCTCCCAGGTCCGGATCGTCGGTGTCGTCCACCATGCGGCCGGGGAGGAGCTGGCGCTCTACCCGCGCAGCCCCGGCTGTCGGTGGGAGAAGAGGGTTCTGCAAAAGGCAAACGAACTGATCAAGAGTCGGCTATCATGAGGCCGGCTACAAAAAGGAAGAAAAGAAGAAAGAACTTACAGTAGGCGGAGGGTTGGCGCGGGAATACGGCTCCTTGCTGTATCGCCAATCCTCGACGAGCTTGCAGTTGGGGATATAATTCACCATGTAAGACACCTCTGCGTGAGGCATCTTCCTAGTGCTCAGCCGGCACGGGTCGAAGCGGCCGCTCATTTGGCAGATCATGTGAGGCTGGCCTTGGAGCGGAAGAACCCGGTGCTCCACGAAGGCGGCTACCAAGTCGGCTCCGGTCAGGCCCTCCGACTGGATCATCACCCGAAGCCGGGAGATGGCTGCGTTCCCGGCCTGAGACAGCGACCTGGCCCGGTAGCTCCACGAAGGCTGCCTCCCAGCCGGCGGGCCGGCTACGTAATCCGGCAGGTTGATGTAGTCGCCTTGCTGGGCGACGTTCTTCACGTAGAAATAAGACTTCTGCCAAAGCTTCACCAACTGGATCAGCGGAATGGACGGGAACGGATTGTTCTCGCTCGCCCACCTCATGGCAATGAAGGCTCCGCAGGGGGCGGGCACGCCCGCGATGACGGTGCCGAGCTTGCTTTGGAAGAACTCCCCCAGAGCTCGAGCGTGGGGAGAACTCCAAGAAAGCCCTCACACAAGGTGACGAAGGCCAACAGCAGCATCACCGCGTTGGGCGTGAGGTGATGCGGCTGGAGGTGGTAGAACTCGAGGAAGGCTCAAAGGAATCCGCTCGCCGGGAGGCAGAAGCCGCGCAGGCAGTGCGAGCGGAAGATCACCCGCTCGCCCTCCTCCGGTGCAGGCGAAATCTCCCTCGCCGGCGCTTGACAAACCCGCACAAGGTTCTCGCCGGGCAGACGCCGCGTCCGGCGGAGGAACTCGACGTGGTCCTCGTGGACGTTGGAGCCATCCCATGAGCTCGACAGTGCCATGGGAGCGATGCGGCGGGGAGCAAGACAAAGCGACCGCGGAACGGCGCGACAAAGAGTTGCTGCGGCGAAGAGAAGAAGAAGGAGGGCGAGAAGGGGCGAAGTGAGGGAGAGCGCGCGAGCCTCTGCTGCTCCCCTCCTCCTCCTACTTATAGACCGCGCGGCGGAGCCGAGGAGGCGCGGCGTGGGGGAACGTGGGGATCAACTGCGCCCACTCCCCCACGTCCCGAGATTATTGTGCCTTGATGGCAGAATAAAACCGCCACGGGAAGGCGAGCGGTCCATGTGGGCCGCAGAAGATCCGCCCTCGGACCGAGGCCTGCGAGTGGCGGGCCCGGGCCTGCGGCGGCGTCCCGTCACGCGCGTACGTTGGCAGGATTTCCTCGCCACGTGGCCCGTGTTCCCGCCTACGAGAAACAGAGCTTTTCCGAAGACGGCGCGCACGAGCAAAGCCGGCCCCTCGGGATAGGAAGCTGACCTAGCTTCTCGTCCCTTTTTCAGCCTCGAAGCTCGATCAGCTTCTGGGACTACTATCGGAGTAAATAACCATGGGTAGCCTAGCCGTCTCCCCCTGGCCCTTCTGAAAAAATTACGAGCCGATTCGTCCCTCAAGAATCCAAGACGCAGGGCCGCCTTCCCCTTGCCGGCTGTCTCCAGGCCGGCTATCGAAAGGCGGCCCGACTTCAGCCCTCATGAAGAGAAGCCACGGGAGGGCCGGCTCCGAGAAGCCGGCCGCGAGAAGGCCGACTCCAAGAAGCCGGCTCCCATAAAGCGGTCAAGATCGTACCCTCGAAGTCTGCATCCACATAACGGCGATGTGACGGGGCGTGGCTACAGTGAAGCCTGCCACCCCCGAATCCCGGAGCACGCCTGGCATAGTGCGCTCTACGGGTGGCCATGACCCGTCCGGCGCAGCACTGTTGCCACATTGACCCTGATGTCATCCACGACGGGCTACCAGTACGGCCCACGGGCGGTGGGCCCCATCGGGCAGAGAGACACCCGAAGGCGGCCAGACCTCCCCTAGTCGGCCCAAGATAGAGCCGGCTCCCCACAGCCAGCTTGCCACCTCCCTCAAAGAAGATGCCCCATTAAGGAGACAAGACGCGGTGGGGCTACAGTGATCACCCATCGGGCAGCGGCACTATAGCCACGCCCACTTCGGCGAAGCCTTCTCCACCAAGATTGAGCAACAGTAACCAGCCGCCAATAAGGCCCTGAAAGTGGGGCCTGCCTGTCGACCAAGGAGCCGGCAGCCAGTGGGACCCACTAGCCGGCGGGCCCCAGCAGCCGGCGTAGAAGCCGGAGAGCGTAGACATAGACGGCTGGGCCCCGCGCCCAGCCGGATTACCATTGTACCCCCGGGGGGTAGGCCTATATAAACCCCCCGGGGCATCCATGCAAAGGAGATCAATCCCTGCTAGTCTCAGACACCACATAGGGAGGAGAAGAGAGAAAGCCGTGCCCTTCTTCCTCCTCTCGCCAACAGCTCAAGGAGCACCGTGTAGCTACTTGATCATCTAGTGACCATGCGGAGACCCTGCAGAGGCCAGCCTACACATCCGTTCGGAAATACTCCTACTACTTGCCGTCGTCTCACTGATATGTTGGAACGGGACCACATGTCAACGAAACATGGTGTGTAATTTCTCGTGCAAAATGCGATCTGGCTGCGTTGGCCCGAGGTGCCGCATTAGTTAGACCTTTATTTTTTTAATGGCGTGCCGATCAGTTTTGAAGCACGACTAACTGATACTGTACGCAGAGAAAATATAAACTACTCTACCACTACTCCACCTCCAGTACTAGTAGTATAAAAAAGATATATAGGCTGGAGCTTGAGCGCTTTGTTGCTAAGGGCTGCCCACTTGCTTCTCACACTACCACCCTCTCTCCAGATCTAAAAAAGACGGTCCCTTTCTCCCTCCTCACCGTGGTTACAGATCCGCCAGGGAAGAAAAGGACGTGCAACATTGACGCACTCGTCGTCAGCGAGCGAGGTCACACACTGACGACAAGGCCGTCCTCTAAGACCTAGCGCCCGTGCGGGATGGCCTCCAACCCCAAGCTCGTTGTCGTAGTGTGTGCGCAGCACGACGACCACAAGCGAAGCCACTTCCCACCGACCCTCAGGTATGCTACCTCTTTTCGAACCATAACCTTATTATATTGCCCCATCTACCACGTCGTTGCATGTGGATCTTTTTCCACTCCACCATCTTCCCAATTTGCTATCCTCTGCTCTACTCGCCACACAGACGAAAACCATAATTTGCACTATTAAAGGAAACCCTACTTCATGCAGACCAATCCATGTTTGGGTTGAATAAGGAAAGGAAGGGAGACTGTACTGTCCAAGAGAGTAGGCATCGAACCCGCATCTAGGTTGAAAAGGGGAAAATTAGTAGCTAAGGAACGAGTCTCGTGTCTCTTGGTTGAACAAGGGTAGAAAGGCATGACAACGCAATAGAGAATGACCATGTCGATCGGTTTGTTGTCCTCGCATAGGAAAAAGGTGGCTAAAGAGAGTGTCGGTGTCAAAACCGGCGGATCTCGGGTAGGGGGTCCCGAACTGTGCGTCTAGGATGGATGGTAACAGGAGGCAAGGAACACGATGCTTTACCCAAGTTCGGGCCCTCTTGATGGAGGTAAAACCCTACGTCCTGCTTGACTAATATTGATGATATGGGTAGTACAAGAGTAGATCTACCACGAGATCAAGGAGGCTAAACCCTAAAAGCTAGCCTATGGTATGGTTGTTGTATGATGAAGTTGTCCTACGGACTAAAACCCTCCGGTTTATATAGACACCGGAGAGGGTTAGGGTTACACAAAGTCGGTTACAATGGTAGGATATCTTGAATATCCGCACCGCCAAGCTTGCCTTCCACGCCAAGGAAAGTCCCATCCGGACACGGGACAAAGTCTTCAATCTTGTATCTTCATAGTCCTGGAGTTCGGCTGAAGGTATAGTCCGGCTACCCGAACACCCCCTAATCCAGGACTCCCTCAGTAGCTCCCGAACCAGGCTTCAACGATGACAAGTCCGGCGCGCAGATTGTCTTCGGGATTGCAAGGCGGGTTCTTCTCCAAATTCTGTGTACCTGCTGAATAATGTCGGATTTTCGTAATGTAGCGCACCTCGGCTTCCACGCCCAATAATGGTCGTCTTCCATGTGTTAAACGAATGTGAAATGTCGGGGTGTTTTTACATTCACACCCCTAGCCGCATAAACGAGCCGCCTATTTAATGGGATGGGGATTCAGATCCAAACCACACTTTCTCCTCTCCGCGAGTAATCATCAGAGTGCCTCCAGCAAAGGTCCATTCCAACATGGCCAGCCGTCGCAGCTCCTCCTCTCGCCCTTCCAGTCCTAAACCTGGAGACTGGGAGAGGTGCTCCATCCCGCACAGCGAGCTAGTGTCGTTTCAGGCCAAGGGATTTCTCCCTCAGGCCTATATGGTCCCGGTCCAAGCCGGACTCGCCACCTATAATGGCGGAGAGCAAGCGGAGAGCACCCCCAATCACTCCAAAGGAGAGCGGGTGTGCCTCATCACTTATCTAATAAGAGAACTTGGATTTCCAATTCATCCATTTCTCCGTGGGCTTCTGGAGTTCTACGGCCTCTAGCTGCACAATCTCATGCCCGCCTCTATATTGCATATTGCGGGCTTCGTCGCCCTTTGCGAGCTATTCTTGGGTGTTGAGGCTCATTTCGCGTTGTGGAAGAGGTTATTCTGCTTGGTGCCCCGCTCTCAAGAGGGGTCTATATATCAAGTGGGCGGAGCCGAAGTGTGGCGTATCACCGGGACCGGATATCTACCCGGAACCCCAAAGAAGGCGTCCGTGGACTGGCCTTCGGAATGGTTTTATATAGATGATGTCCCGCTGCCGGAGCCTATCCGGGCCGGTCTCCCTGAATTCAACAGTGCTCCCTTAAATAAATGCCTAAGCTGGCGTCCGCGGAGCTCTCACAGAGAAGGCGACAAGGACGTCCTTCACCTGATGGGTCGGATAAGACTATTGGCTCATTCTGGACTAACCATGATTAAAGTCATGGCCGCATGCATTATGCGGGGGGTGCAGCCGCTTCAATATAGAGGCCACCCCATGTGGGATTTTAACGGGGAGGATGACGCCACCCGTTACGGTCGTTAGGGGCCAGCCTCAACTGCCGCTCTAGTAAAGATCCTATCCTCTTTGTACAAGGGAGAAGAGGAGGAATTCCTCCGCGTCAACCCGCAGGGCGGATTTTCTATGTACAACCCTCCGAGTTGGGTAAGTGGACAATTGTGCTTGCCCATCCATTTTATATTCCCATGATTAAATATGTAGTCTTCCGATTTCAACGCAGGAACTGCGTCAGGAAGTAAAGGATATAAACAGCCGTCCCCCATAGCCCGAGGATCCAGAATGGTCCCTCGATCCAGACTCGAAGAGGATCCGGACATATCGGTGGAGCTTATTGACAGGGTGTTTCATCAGCTAAGCAAGGACAATACCTTGGTGGCCATTACGGCTGATTACCCAGGGTTAATCCCGGCCTCCCAAGTAACAGAGAGCGGAGTCTCATCCCCCTGAGAAGGAATCCATTCTCACGCATTTTAGTTTTCCTGACAACGACCGTGTTTTGCAGGGGAGGTTTCCGAGGCGGGAGGCCAAACCTGCGGCGGCTAGCCAACGATGGGCCGCAGGGCCCCATTGTGTAAAAAGGAATGTAGTCCGGACTGAGACGCTGGCGCAAAGGTATAGCGCACCCTCTTTTTCCCTGGTGTTATTCCTTCAGGGCATATTAACGTTCGTGCTGTCTTCAGGACGAAGAGACCTCGCCGGACTACATCCGGAGAGGTTGCCAATCGCGCCTCCACCAGCCAGGCTCCAACGCTTGGCCCGGATGCGGAAGCGAACACAAGGCGCGCACCGAACGCTCCTCCGACAGAGGATGCGGACAGGCTGTTTGCCACCAATTCCAAGGTGGAGAGTGCCGTGAACCACAGGCGTCGCCGGACAGTTCTTCGCGACGCTTGTTTCTCCCAAGAGGCATTAGATGCCTTCAATTCGGGAGATTCGTATCTCCGTGCCGCTCAAAATGGTTTAGCCAGAGCCACGGAGCAACATGTAAAAGACATACGGGTAAGAAATTTTTGGTAAATATATATATACCAGTAGCCCCCGAGACTTGAAACAGTTAGAGTAACTGATTTAAGGACCATTTGTTATGCAGGTTCTTATAGAGAAGAATACCGTACTGTCCCAGGAGCTGGAAGAGTGCAAAGCCCAACTGGAGGCCGCACTAGCCGCGGCAGGGGAGCCCAAAGAGACCCCCTCTAGTAAGATACACTTTGAAAGATTAGTATATTGCAAAGTGCGGCATGGGTGTAAATCTGACAAATCATATTGCAGATGGCGCCGGACTAAATCATATTGCTAAAGGCCGGTGAGAGTATGTTGACAAGGGTGAGGCGGGAGAAGAATGATCTTAAGGATGCCAACACCAAGCTGGACGTTGAACTTAAAGATGTTCGTGGCCAGCTGTTGGACTCTACTAAGGAGAATAAGCGGCTTCGACGCGGCATATTTAGTAAGTGCTTAAGCGAATCTTTGAAAGAAAAGAGTTCGGCGAGGAAGTCGACTGACAGAGTAATGTCTGTAGGTATGCTAACGGGTCGTCCTGCAGAGGAGATGCCCGGTTCTACAGGTGACCTTCTTCCCGAGCTCTCGCAACTGCACGAGCGAGTTCGGCAGACGATGCGAGGCATTGCCCAAGCCTTATGGCCTTCCCACTCCAGGCCCGAGGGCCTTGGAGAGCTTTCGGAGAAGCTTAAGGGAGCTCGGCGGCGCTTTCGGTTGTGGAAGATATCGACCTGCCGACAAGGCGCTAGGGAGGCCTGGGCCATGGTGAAGACGCGGTACACGAAGTCTGACCCAAACCACATGCCCGAGGTCGGACCTGTGGGGCCTGACGGGAAGGAGATCCCTGTAAGCTTAGTGTACGGCCAAGTAGAATTGGCCGCAAAGTATTCCCAGCAGGACTGTAAGTTAGACAGCCTGTTAGATGATATTGAAGAGGAATACAATCAGTCAGAGTGACTATGTAATTTTTAATTGACATGTGTAATGCCTTCTAGCCGGATTGTAGATCGTTTGTCGTTGCCGACCTTTTCGCTTCAACCTCAGGACCTGACGGTCCGGAGTGTGTCCGAATACCCTACCGGTTATGTAAGAACCGGGGTATGCATGGAGACCAGGCGTAGGGGTCATTAGTGCTTTATCAGACAAGTGCCCAACTAGTTATGTTATATTACATGGTTAGTAAGAAACATCTTCCAGAGAGAATAGTTCCGTTAGGGGTTCCTTTCTCTGGGAGGCATGCCCTAAAGTGCATGTCCGGACTGCAAACGCAGGAAAATCATTTGGGGGCATATATATAAATAAGTAAAAAAGGTCATCTTTTAGTTACTGACCGAATATTCCCTTAAGAACGCTAGCTTTCGGCTTCACCCAGTCTGAGGTACGCATCCGGCTGATCCGGCAGTAACAATCGCAGAGGTGCTCCCTTTACCACCTAGCCGAACAATCGGGAACGTAGGGGTAAGCACAGGAGCCAGGCAGCCCAGGTTGGCCAAAACTTAAGTCATATCGATGCATATAATGGTGAAGAAAAGGTACATGCGGAAGTTTGACACATGTGGTGGGCGTGAAGCCCGTATAAATAAGCTTCTGTTAAAGAAGCCCCCAGGTTTAATGAGCGCGAGTAGCACGTCACTTGAGGAGCCTTTAAGGGCTATAAAAGAAAAGAGGGGAAGGAGAGAAATGTAAGACAGAAAATGTAAAAAATGGACAGAGGAAGGAGACAAACACAGAGTCCGGCGCTAGGCGTAGAATCTTCGGAGACGGGCTGCGTTCCATGGGTTCGGCTCGAGTCGGTTATCCGACGCATCTCGCAGGCGGTATGCTCCACCAGTCAGGACTTGGTCGATTATGAAGGGACCTTCCCACTTGGGCTTCAGCTTGTCCTTTTTCTTGTCCGGCAGGCATAGAACTAATTTGCCAATGTTGTAGTTTTTGGCCCGCACTTCTCTGCTTTGATATCTTCGAGCCTGCTGTTGATAGAATGCGGAACGGGCTTTTGCCACATCGCGCTCCTCCTCTAAGGCGTCCAAACCGTCCTACCGATCGATCTCGGCTTCCCTTTCTTCGTACATGCGCACTCGAGGTGAGTCATGAATTATGTCGCAGGGCAAGACTGCCTCTGCGCCGGACATCATAAAAAATGGTGTGTATCCGGTGGTGCGATTCGGCATGGTCCGCAGCCCCCAGAGTACGAAGTCGAGCTCCTCTACCCAGTGCGTGTTAGATTCCTTGAGGGACCGCACTAATCTGGGTTTGATGCCGCTCATGATGAGACCATTTGCACGTTCGACCTGACCATTAGTTTCTGGGTGATAGACGGAAGCATAATCGAGCTTGATGCCCATGTTTTTGCACCAGAGTTTTACCTCATCAGCCGTAAAGTTCGTGCCGTTATCGGTGATGATGCTGTGGGGGACGCCATAATGTTGTACGATCCCGGATATAAAGTCTATCACAGGTCCGGATTCGGCCGTCTTAACAGGCTTGGCTTCTATCCATTTGGTGAACTGATCCACCATGACCAGTAAGTATTTTTTCTTGTGGGTTCCGCCTTTAAGGGGTCCCACCATGTCAAGCCCCCAGACCGAGAAAGGCCAAGTGATGGGGATAGTTTGGAGGGCAGTGGGTGGCATATGGCTTTGGTTTGCAAAAAGCTGGCAACCGACGCACCGTTGGACCAAGTCCTGAGCGTCCGCCCGGGCCGTCGACCAATAAAAGCCTGTACGGAAAGCCTTGCTTATAAGGGACCGAGCTGCGGTGTGATGGCCACCGAGTCCGGCATGAATTTCAGCCAGCAGGTTCTGCCCTTCCTCTTCAGAGATGCACCTTTGAAGGACTCCGGTAGTGCTTTTCTTATAATGTTCTCCCTCATGGACTTTATAGGCTTTAGATCCCCACACTATACAGTGTGCCTCGTTTTGGTCCTCTGGGAGTTCTTGCCTAGTAAGGTAGGCTTGGAATGGTTCTGTCCACGGGGCGATAATGGCCATTAGTACGTGGGCTGAGGTTGTGATTTCATTGGCAGAGCCTCCGATTATGTCAGATTGTTCGGTGTTGGACAGTGCGGTTGGGTCCGGGCTAATATTGCCATGTTCCCCTTCCCATACTACGGATGGCTTGAATAGCCTTTCCAGGAAGATGTTGGGGGGGACCGCATCGCGTTTTGCGCCGATGCATGCCAGGACGTCTGCCGCCTGATTGTTTTCTCGGGCTATATGGTGAAATTCGAGCCCCTCAAACCGAGCTGACATTTTGAGGACGGCATTGCGATAAGCTGCCATTTTTGCATCCTTGGCATCGAAGTCTCCATTTATTTGGGATATCGCGAGGTTCGAATCCCCGCGCACCTCTAGGTGTTGAATTCCCATGGATACTGCCATCCGGAGACCATGTAAAAGGGCCTCATATTCGGCTGCATTGTTGGAGTCCGTGTACATAATCTGGAGTACATATTGAACTGTGTCTCCTGTGGGGGACGTCAAAACGACGCCGGCCCCTAGTCCGGCCAACATTTTGGAACCGTCGAAGTGCATGATCTAGTTTGAATTTGTGCCGTACTCTTTAGGGAGTTTGGCCTCCGTCCATTCTGCGACGAAGTCGGCCAAAACTTGCGACTTGATAGCTCGCCGTGGCCTATAAGTTATTTCAAACGGGAGGAGCTCGATGGCCCATTTTGCAATCCGGCCCGTTGTGTCACGGTTGTTTATAATATCGTTGAGTGGTACTTCCGATGCTACTGTGATTGAACACTCTTGAAAGTAGTGTCGTAGCTTCCGGGATGCCATGAATACCGCATATGTAATCTTATGATAATGTGGGTACCGTGATTTGCATGGGGTGAGGACAGTGGACACATAGTAAACCGGCTTTCGAAGGGGGAATTTGTGTCCGTCCGTTTCCCGCTCGACGACGAGTACTGCGCTGACAACTTGATGGGTTGATGCAATGTACAATAGCATTGGTTCGCCGATGTTTGGCACGGCCAGGACGGGCTTTGTTGCCAATATGGCTTTTATTTCCTCGAGTCCGGTCGTGGCGGCATCCATCCACTCGAAGTGTTCGGTGCGCCTAAGGAGGCGATAGAGAGGTAGCGCCTTTTCTCCCAACCGGGAGATAAAGCGGCTTAGAGCCGCCACACATCCGATTAATTTTTGTATTTGTTTGAGGTCCTTTGGGATATCCAATTGTGACAAAGCTTGGATCTTGGCTGGATTTGCTTCGATTCCTCTACCGGATACAATGAAGCCCAAGAGCTTTCCGGCTGGAACGCCGAAAACACATTTTTCCGGATTTAGCTTGATGTCATATACTCGGAGGTTGTCAAATGTAAGCCTCAAGTCGTCTACTAGAGATTCGACATGTCTTGTATTTACGACCATATCATCCACGTATGCCTCTACTGTTTTGCCGATCTAGTTTGCCAGACATGTCTGAATCATGCGCTGATATGTTGCGCCGGCGTTTTTGAGCCCGAAAGGCATTGTGTTGAAGCAGAATGGGCCGTATGGGGTGATGAATGCCGTTGCGGCTTGGTCTGACTTGGCCATCTTGATTTGATGGTAACCGGAGTATGCGTCGAGGAAGCACAACGAATCGTGTCTTGCAGTGGCGTCGATAATTTGATCGATGCGGGGGAGGGGGAAAGGATCCTTTGGGCAAGCCTTGTTAAGGTCTTTGAAGTCAATCCACAGGCGCCAGGATTTGTCCTTCTTTGGTACCATCACCAAGTTTGCTAGCCAGTCCGGATGTTTTACATCTCTGATGAATCCGGCCTCCAATAGTTTGGCTACCTCCTCTCCCATTGCATGTCTCTTGGGCTCAGAGAAACGCCGAAGGGCTTGTTTGACAGGTTTGAATCCTTTTAGGATATTTAAGCTGTGTTCGGCCAGCCTGTGTGGGATTCCTGGCATGTCTGAAGGGTGCCAGGCAAAAATGTCCTAGTTCTCCCGTAGGAATTCTCGCAGTGCGGCGTCTACATCGGGGTTTAATCGTGCCTCGATGGAAGCTGTTTTATTGGGGTCCGTTGGATGGACCTAGAATTTGACTATTTCGTCCGCTGGTTTAAAGGAGGTGGACTTGGATCTTTTATCGAGTATCACATCGTCCCTGTTTATCGTGGAGCGCAGCGTAGTCAGTTCCTCAGCCGCTAGGGCTTCAGACAATGCCTCAAGGGCCAATGCGGCTGTCTTGTTTTCGGCGCAGAGTGCTATGTTCGGATCACTAGCGAGAGTGATGATTCCGTTCGGCCCGGGCATCTTGAGCTTCATGTACCCGTAATGGGGTATTGCTTGGAAGATGGTAAACGCTTCCCGCCCCGGCAGAGCATGGTATCCGCTACTGAACAGGGCCACTTGGAATGTGACCTCTTCGGACCTATAATTATCCGGCCTGCCGAACACCACATCTAGTGTGATTTTTCCTGCACAGCGCGATTCCCGACTGGGGATTATTCCTCTAAAGGTTGTGCTACTTCGCTCAATGCGGTTCCAGTCTACTTCCATTTTTTGAAGGGTTTCCTCATAAATGAGGTTCAGTCCGCTGCCTCCGTCCATGAGTACCTTGGTGAGGCGAAAGTCGTCCACTATAGGAGTAAGTACCAATGCGGCTGGTGCTCGAGTTGTTCGGATTTTAGGTTCATCACTGGCATTAAAAGTAATAGCCGTGTCACTCCATGGGTTTATTGTTGCTACTTGATAGACTTCGGCAAGGCTGCGGAGTGTTCTTTTTCACATATTATTTGATGCGAAAGTCTCGAAGACTGTTAAGACTATATTGGAGTCCCTGAGGTGGTTTTCTGCGGCCTCCGGAATTAGGAGATCTTCGCCCCTTTTGGCCACCTGCCAGAGTATCCAACATGCTCTAAGGCTATGAGTTGGTGTGGCGTCCTCTGTACTATGAATTTTACAGGGTCCATTAAGCCATCCCTCCAGTATGGTTCCATGCCCTATAGAGGGTTTTGGTTTTTTGGTTTTTAACCCGGGTGTCTGATGATGATGCACCCTTTTATTTCGGACGAGGTTTCTATTCAGGGCCAGATTGTCCCAAAATTTAGTTTCGGTTTTCTGGGCGCTTTCCATCGCACAGTACTTTTGTACTATGGACGCCAAGTCAGAGAAGCGTGTAATATCACGATGACCTATGGCGTTGAGGATTCCCTTGTCCGTGCAATTATTGCAAAAGATTGAGATTGCGTCTTCCTTGTGGCAGTCCTTTATCCTGTTCATAACCAGGAGGAACCTTTCCCAGTAATGATGTACTGTTTCTTCGGCCTTTTGCCTGATTTGGGATAGATCGCTTATGTTCGGGTGGGTGGGTGGAATTAAATCCGGAACTTCACCCAATCTAAGACTCAGAGGCCAAGGAGTTTTCGAACTCTGAAGTTTGGATTCTTGGATGTTGTCTAGTAAATCTAGCCCGTTGCCCAATTCTAAGTTCAGGTCTTGAGTTACATCCTTCCCTCCGCGGGTATCCGGCTTGGAGGGATCGGGAATCCAGACGTAGCTAGTCCTTAAGATAGATGAAGAGTCGCCGCACTGTGCCTCTACCACGGCAACGTGATGGGTGACTTGGGGAGAATTAATTTCTCTTAGATCAGGTTTAAGCCCAGCCTGGTCATAATCCGTAGTGACCCCCAAGGCGGCGATACGATCCAAGAGCTCGTTTATGGAAGAGAGCTCCATTGGATCTAACTGCTCGACGAGTTCCTAGCTGACGTGAAGATTGCTTTTGATGACCCGAGAGGTCACCGTCGACGCAACGGCCAAACAGGCGGTCATGAGAAAACCGCCTAGCCGAAGAGTTTGGCCGACAGCCAAGGCTCCCTTAGTAACGGCGCCTTCTTTAGAGACGGGAAGAGGCATCCTTCCTGATTGCGACGACACAGAGGAACTCTCAATGAAAGCACCAATGTCGGTGTCAAAACCGGCGGATCTCGGGTAGGGGGTCCCGAACTGTGCGTCTAGGCCGGATGGTAACAGGAGGCAAGGAACACGATGTTTTACCTAGGTTCGGGCCCTCTTGATGGAGGTAAAACCCTACGTCCTGCTTGATTAATATTGATGATATGGGTAGTACAAGAGTAGATCTACCACGAGATCAAGGAGGCTAAACCCTAAAAGCTAGCCTATGGTATGGTTGTTGTATGATGAAGTTGTCCTATGGACTAAAATCCTCCTGTTTATATAGACACCGGAGAGGGTTAGGGTTACACAAAGTCGGTTACAATGGTAGGAGATCTTGAATATCCGCACCGCCAAGCTTGCCTTCCACGCCAAGGAAAGTCCCATCCAGACACAGGACGAAGTCTTCAATCTTGTATCTTCATAGTCCTGGAGTCCAGCTAAAGGTATAGTCCGGCTACCCAAACACCCCCTAATCCAGGACTCCCTCAGAGAGCAAAAATGGGACGTAATCCACATATGCTGCATGGTTATTTGTTGCTCTGGGCAACCATACCTCCCTCACCACTCTGCGTCCGTGGAGGTACATCGTACTGGTGCACCCACTGTCCGAATGGGCCTCCCATGATCTTATTGCCACTTTTTTGCTGTTAGTATAACGCCAGCAGTCAAGTCAAGCAATGCTACTGCTAAAGTGATGCCACATTTAACTAATGCCGCTCTCAGTCTAATGCCACCGATAAATTTAAGCAACGCCAGCAGTCTAAGGCATTCTAATGCTGTTGCACAGCCAGTATACCAACGATGAAACTTGTTACTACCTTTAGATTTTTGCACTGTTAATGCTTATAGATTACATACCTCACTTTCATGAGATAAGTTAATTTTTTTGTACAGTGTCACCAAAATGCCAAGGCGCTGATGTCATTTTATTTTGGTTCAACTGCACAGACAATTATGAAGACAAGAGGAAAGGTCAAGAGTGGGCACCTCCTCCTCCGGCTATTTTCTTGATTCGTTCGATCAAGTTTTTATGTTTGATCGATTATCAAGATTGGGATAACAATTTTTAAGGTCCCCCCAAGTTCGAAATGATATTTACCTTGGAGGTACATGGTTTGCAATTTTTTTATACTATCATTAGTTAATAATGCTAGTTACCTTCAGACTTTTGTATTTGGTTTAATGCTCATGCAAAGCTAGTATACCAATGCTGAAACTTGTTACCTTTACATTTTGTATTGTTAATTCTTATAGAAACCTTCCAGTGCTAGTGTCGGTGTCAAAACCGGCGGATCTCGGGTAGGGGGTCCCGAACTGTGCGTCTAGGACGGATGGTAACAGGAGGCAAGGAACACGATGCTTTACCCAGGTTCGGGCCCTCTTGATGGAGGTAAAACCCTACTTCCTGCTTGATTAATATTGATGATATGAGTAGTACAAGAGTAGATCTACCACGAGATCAAGGAGGCTAAACCCAAAAAGCTAGCCTATGGTATGATTGTTGTATGATGAAGTTGTCCTACAGACTAAAACCCTCCAGTTTATATAGACAGCGGAGAGGGTTAGGGATACACAAAGTCGGTTACAATGGTAGGAGATCTAAATATCTACATCGCCAAGCTTGCCTTCCACGCCAAGGAAAGTCCCATCCGGACACGGGACGAAGTCTTCAATCTTGTATCTTCATAGTCCTGGAGTCCAGCTGAAGGTATAGTCCGGCTACCCGGACACCCCCTAATCCAGGACTCCCTCAGTAGCCCCCGAACTAGGCTTCAATGATGACGAGTTCGGCGCGCAGATTGTCTTCGGGATTGCAAGGCGGGTTCTTCTCCAAATTCCGTGTACCTGCTGAATAATGTCCGATTTTTGTAATGTAGCGCACCTTGGCTTCCACGCCCAATAATGGCCGTCTTCCATGTGTTAAACGAATGCGAAAAGTCGGGGTATTTTTACATTCACACCCCTAGCCGCATAAACAAGCCGCCTATTTAATGGGATGGGGATTCAGATCCAAACCACACCTTCTCCTCTCTGCGAGTAATCATCAGAGCGCCTCCAGCAAAGGTCCATTCCAACATGGCCAGCCGTCGCAGCTCCTCCTCTCACCCTTCCAGTCCTAAACCTGGAGACTGGGAGAGGTGCTCCATCCTGCACAGCGAGCTAGTGTCGCTTCAGGCCAAGGGATTTCTCCCTCAGGCCTATATGGTCCCGGTCCGAGCCGGACTTGCCACCTATAATGGCGGAGAGCAAGCGGAGAGCACCCCCAATCCCTCCAAAGGAGAGAGGGTGTGCCTCGTCCCTTATCTAATAAGAGGACTTGGATTTCCAATTCATCCATTTCTCCGTGGGATTCTGGAGTTCTACGGCCTCCAGCTGCACAATCTCACGCCCGCCTCTATATTGCATATCGCGGGCTTCATCGCCGTTTGCGAGCTATTCTTGGGTGTTGAGGCTCATTTTGCACTGTGGAAGAGGTTATTCTGCCTGGTGCCCCGCTCTCAAGAGGGGTCTATATATCAAGTGGGCGGAGCCAAAGTGTGGCGTATCGCCGGGACCGGATATCTATCCGGAACCCCAAAGAAGGCGTCCGAGGACTGGCCTTCAGAATGGTTTTATATAGATGATGTCCCTCTGCCGGATCCTATTCGGGCCGGTCTCCCTGAATTCAACAGTGCTCCCTTAAAGAAACGCCTAAGATGGCGTCCGCGGAGCTCTCAGAGAGAAGGCGATAGGGACGTCCTTCACCTGATGGGTCAGATAAGACTATTGGCTCATTCCGGACTAACCATGATTGAAGTCATGGTCGCATGCATTATGCGGGGGGTGCAGCCGCTTCAATATAGAGGCCACCCCATGTGGGATTTTAACGGGGAGGATGACGCCACCCGTTACGGTCGTAAGGGGCTAGCCTCAGCTGCCGCTCTAGTAAAGATCTTATCCTGTTTGTACAAGGGAGAAGAGGAGGAATTCCTCCGCGTCAACCCGTAGGGCGGATTTTCTATGTACAACCCTCCGAGTTGGGTAAGTGGACAATTGTGCTTGCCCATCCATTTTATATTCCCATGATTAAATATGTAGTATTCCGATTTCAACGCAGGAACTGCATCAGGAAGTAAAAGATATAAACAGCTGTCCCCCACAGCCCGAGGATCCAGAACGGTCCCTCGATCCGGACTCCGAAGAGGATCCGGACATATCGGTGGAGTTGATTGACGGGGTGTTTCATCAGCTAAGCAAGGACAATACCTTGGTGGCCATTACGGCTGATTACCCAGGGTTAATCTCGGCCTCCTGGGTAACAGAGAGCGGAGTCTCATCCCCTTGAGAAGGAATCCATTCTCACGCATTTCAGTTTTCCTGACAACGACCGTGTTTTGCAGGGGAGGTTTCCGAGGCGGGAGGCCGAACCTGTGGCGGCTAGCCAACGAGGGGCCGCAGGGGCCTGTGGGGTAAAAAGGAATGTAGTCCGGACTGAGATGCCGGCGCAAAGGTATAGCGCACCCTCTTTTTCCCTAGTGTTATTCCTTCAGGGCATATTAACGTTCGTGCTGTCTTCAGGACGAAGAGACCTCGCCGGACTACATCCGGAGAGGTTGCCAATCGCGCCTCCACCAGCCAGGCTCCAAGGCCTGGCCCAGAAGCAGAAGCGAGCACAAGGCGTGCACCGGACGCTCCTCCGACGGAGGATGCGGACAGAGTGTCTGCCACCAATTTCGAGCTGGCGAGTGCCATGAACCACAGGCGTCGCCGGACAGTTCTTCGTGACGCTTGTTTCTCCCAAGAGGCATTAGATGCCTTCAATTCGGGAGATGCGTATCTTCGTGCCGCTCAAAATGGTTTAGCCAGAGCCAAGGAGCAATATGTAAAAGACATACGGGTAAGAAAATTTTGGTAAATATATATATATACCAGTAGCCCCCGAGACTTGAAACAGTTAGAGTAACTGATTTAAGGATCATTTGTTACGCAGGTTCTTACAGAGAAGAATACCGTACTGTCCTAGGAGCTGGAAGAGTGCAAAGCCCAACTGGAGGCCGCACTAGCCGCGGCAGGGGAGCCCAAAGAGACCCCCTCTGGTAAGATACACTTCGAAAGATTAGTATCTTGCGAAGTGCAGCGTGGGTGTAAATCTGACAAATCATATTGCAGATGGCGCCGGACAAGATCCGGAGAGGCAACAACTCTTGCGCCGGCTAAAGGCCGGTGAGAGTATGTTGACAAGGGTGTGGCGGGAGAAGAATGATCTTCAGGATGCCAACACCAAGCTGGATGTTGAACTTAAAGATGTTCGTGGCCAGCTGTCGGACTCTACTAAGGAGAATCAGCGGCTTCGACGCGGCATATTTAGTAAGTGCTTAAGCGAATCTTTGAAAGAAAAGAGTTCGGCGAGGAAGTCGACTGACAGAGTAATGTCTGTAGGTATGCTAACGGGTCGTCCTGCAGAGGAGATGCCCGGTTCTACGGGTGACCTTCTTCCCGAGCTCTCGCAACTGCATGAGCGAGTTCGGCAGGCGATGCAAGGCGTTTCCCAAGCCTTATGGCCTTCCCACTCCATGCCCGAGGGCCTTGGAGAGCTTTCAGAGAAGCTTAAGGGAGCTCGGCGGCGCTTCCGGTTGTGGAAGATATCGGCCTGCCGACAAGGCGCTAGGGAGGCCTGCGCCATGGTGAAGACACGGTACATGAAGTCTGACCCAAACCACATGGCCGAGGTCAGACCTATGGGGCCTGACGGGAAGGAGATCCCTGTAAGCTTAGTGTACGGCCAAGTAGAATTGGCCGCAAAGTATTCCCAGCAGGACTGTAAGTTAGACATCCTGTTAGATGGTATTGAAGAGGAATGCAATCAGTCAGAGTGACTATGTAATTTTTAATTGACATGGGTAATGCCTTCTAGCCGGATTGTAGATCGTTTGTCGTTGCCGACCTTTCCGCTTCAACCTCAGGACCTGACGGTCCGGAGTGTGTCCGAATACCCTACCGGTTATGTAAGAACCGGGGTATGCATGGAGACCAGGCATAGGGGTCATTAGTGCTTTATCAGACAAGTGCCCAACTAGTTATGTTATATTACATGGTTAGTAAGAAACATCTTCCAGAGAGAATAGTTTCGTTAGGGGTTCCTTTCTCTGGGAGGCATGCCCTAAAGTGCATGTCTGGACTGCAAACGCAGGAAAATCATCGGGGGGCATATATATAAATAAGTAAAAAAGGTCATCTTTTAGTTCACCGACCGAATATTCCCTTAAGAACGCTAGCTTTCGGCTTCACCCAGTCTAAGGTACACATCCGGCTGGTCCGGCAGTAACAATCGCAGAGGTGCTCCCTTTACCACCTAGCCGAACAATCAGGAACGTAGGGGTAAGCACAGGAGCCAGGCAACCCAGCTTGGCCAAAACTTAAGTCATATCGATGCATATAATGGTGAAGAAAAGGTACATGCGGAAGTTTGACACATGTGGTGGGCGTGAAGCCCGTATAAATAAGCTTCTGTTAAAGAAGCCCCCAAGTTTAATGAGCGCGAGTAGCACGTCACTTGAGGAGCCTTTAAGGGCTATAAAAGAAAAGTGGGGAAAGAGAGAAATGTAAGACAAAAAATGTAAAAAATGGACAAAGGAAGGAGACAAATACAGAGTCCGGCGCTAGGCGTAGAATCTTCAGAGACGGGCTGCGTTCCATGGGTTCGGCTGGAGTCGGTTATCCGACGCATCGCGCAGGCGGTATGCTCCACCAGTCAGGACTTGGTCGATTATGAAGGGACCTTCCCACTTGGGCTTCAGCTTGTCCTTTTTCTTGTCCGGCAGGCGTAGAACTAATTCGCCAACGTTGTAGTTTTTGGCCCGCACTTCTCTGCTTTGATATCTTCGAGCCTGCTGTTGATAGAATGCGGAACGGGGTTTTGCCACATCGCGCTCCTCCTCTAAGGCGTCCAAACCGTCCTGCCGATCGAGCTCGGCTTCCCTTTCTTTGTACATGCGCGCTCGAGGTGAGTCATGAATTATGTCGCAGGGCAAGACTGCCTTTGCGTCGTACACCATGAAAAATGGTGTGTATCCAGTGGTGCGATTCGGCGTGGTCCGCAGCCCCCAGAGTACGGAGTCGAGCTCCTCTACCCAGTGCGTGTTAGATTCCTTGAGGGGCCGCACTAATCTGGGTTTGATGCCGCTCATGATGAGACCATTTGCACGTTCGACCTGACCGTTAGTTTGTGGGTGATAGATGGAAGCATAATTGAGCTTGATGCCCATGTTTTTGCACCAGAGTTTTACCTCATCGGCTGTAAAGTTCGTGCCGTTATCGGTGATGATGTTGTGGGGGACGCCATAATGGTGTACGACCCCGGATATAAAGTCTATAACAGGTCCGGATTCGGCCGTCTTAACAGGCTTGGCTTCTATCCATTTGGTGAACTTATCCACCATGACCAGTAAGTATTTTTTTCTTGTGGGTTCCGCCTTTAAGGGGTCCCACCATGTCAAACCCCCAGACCGCGAAAGGCCAAGTGATGGGGATAGTTTGGAGGGCGGTGGGTGGCATATGGCTTTGGTTTGCAAAAAGCTGGCAACCGACACATCGTTGGACAAAGTCCTGAGCGTCCGCCCGGACCGTCGGCCAATAAAAGCCTGTACAGAAAGCCTTGCTTACAAGGGACCGAGCTGCGGCGTGATGGCCACCGAGTCCGCCATGAATTTCAGCCAGCAGGTTCCGCCCTTCCTCTTCGGAGATGCACCTTTGAAGGACTCCGGTAGTGCTTTTCTTATAAAGTTCTCCCTCATGGACTTTATAGGCTTTGGATTGCCGCACTATACAGCGTGCCTCGTTTTGGTCCTCTGGGAGTTCCTACCTACTAAGATAGGCTAGGAATGGTTCTGTCCACGGGGCGATAACGGCCATTAGTACGTGGGCTGAGGTTGTGATTTCATTGGCAGAGCTTCCAATTATGTCAGATGGTTCGGCGTCGGACAATGCGGTTGGGTCCGGGCTAATATTGCCATGTTCCCCTTCCCATACTACGGATGGCTTGAACAGCCTTTCGAGGAAGATGTTGGGGGGACCGCGTCGCGTTTTGTGCCGATGCGTGCCAGGACGTCTGCCGCCTGATTGTTTTCTCGGGCTATATGGTGAAATTCGAGCCCCTCAAACCGAGCTGACATTTTGAGGACGGCGTTGTGGTAAGCTGCCATTTTTGGATCCTTGGCATCGAAGTCTCCATTTATTTGGGATATCGTGAGGTTCGAATCCCCGCACACCTCTAGGCGTTGAATGCCCATGGATACTACCATCCAGAGACCATGTAAAAGGGCATCATATTCGGCTACATTGTTGGAGTCCGTGTACATAATCTGGAGTACATATTGAACTGTGTCTCCTGTGGGGGACGTCAAAACATTGCCGGCCCCTAGTCCAGCCAACATTTTGGAACCGTCGAAGTGCGTGATCCAGTTTGAATATGTGCCGTACTCTTTAGGGAGTTCGGCCTCCGTCCATTCTGCGACGAAGTCGGCCAAAACTTGCGACTTGATAGCTCGCCGTGGCCTATAAGTTATGTCGAACGGGAGGAGCTCGATGGCCCATTTTGCAATCTGGCCCGTTGCATCACGGTTGTTTATAATATCGTTGAGTGGTACTTCCGATGCTACTGTGATTGAACACTCTTGAAAGTAGTGTCATAGCTTCCGGGATGCCATGAATACCGCATATGCAATCTTTTGATAATGTGGGTACCGTGATTTGCATGGGGTGAGGACAGTGGATACATAGTAAACCGGCTTTTGAAGGGGGAATTTGTGTCCGTCCGTTTCCCGCTCGACGACGAGTACTGCGCTGACAACTTGATGGGTTGATGCAATGTACAATAGCATTGGTCGCCGATGTTTGGCGCGGCCAGGACGGGGTTTGTTGCCAATATGGCTTTTATTTCCTCGAGTCCGGCCATGGCGGCATCCGTCCACTTGAAGTGTTCGGTGCACCGAAGGAGGCGATAGAGGGGTAGCGCCTTTTCTCCCAACCGGGAGATAAAGCGGCTTAGAGCCGCCACGCATCTGGTTAATTTTTGTATTTGTTTGAGGTCCTTTGGGATATCCAATTGTGACAAAGGTTGGATCTTGGCTGGATTTGCTTCGATTCCTCTACCGGATACAATGAAGCCCAAGAGCTTTCCGGCTGGAACGCCGAAAACACATTTTTCCGGATTTAGCTTGATGTCATATACTCGGAGGTTGTCAAATGTAAGCCTCAAGTCGTCTACTAGAGATTCGACATGTCTTGTTTTTACGACCACATCATCCACGTATGCCTCTACTGTTTTGCCGATCTGGTTTGCCAGACATGTCTGAATCATGTGCTGATATGTTGCACCGGCGTTTTTGAGCCCGAAAGGCATTGTGTTGAAGCAGAATGGGCCGTATGGGGTGATGAATGCCGTTGCGGCTTGGTCTGACTCGGCCATCTTGATTTGATGGTAACCGGAGTATGCGTCGAGGAAGCACAACGAATCGTGTCCTGAAGTGGCGTCGATAATTTGATCGATGCGGGGGAGGGGGAAAGGATCCTTTGGGCAAACCTTGTTAAGGTCTTTGAAGTCAATGCACAGGCGCCAGGATTTGTCCTTCTTTGGTACCATCACCAAGTTTGCTAGCCAGTCCGGATGTTTTATATCTCTGATGAATCCGGCCTCCAATAGTTTGTCTAGCTCCTCTCCCATTGCCTGTCTCTTGGGCTCAGAGAAACGCCGAAGGGCTTGTTTGACAGGTTTGAATCCTTTTAGGATATTTAAGCTGTGTTCGGCCAGCCTGCGTGGGATTCCTGGCATGTCTGAAGGGTGCCAGGCAAAAATGTCCCAGTTCTCCCATAGGAATTCTCGCAGTGCGGCGTCTACATCGGGGTTTAATCATGCCCCGATGGAAGCTGTTTTATTGGGGTCCGTTGGATGGACCTAGAATTTGACTATTTCGTCCGCTGGTTTAAAGGAGGTGGACTCGGATCTTTTATCGAGTATCACATCGTCCCTGTTTATCGTGGAGCGCAGCGTAGTCAGTTCCTCAGACGCTAGGGCTTCGGACAGTGCCTCAAGGGCCAATGCGGCTGTCTTGTTTTCGACGCAGAGTGCTATGTCCGGATCACTAGCGAGAGTGATGATTCCGTTCGGCCCGGGCATCTTGAGCTTCATGTACCCGTAATGGGGTATTGCTTGGCAGATTGTAAATGCTTCCCGCCCCAGCAGAGCGTGGTATCCGCTACTGAACGGGGCCACTTGGAATGTGACATCTTCGGACCTATAATTATCTGACGTGCCGAACACCACATTTAGTGTGATTTTTCCTACACAGCGCGCTTCCCGACTGGGGATTATTCCTCTAAAGGTTGTGCTGCTTCGCTCAATACGGTTCCAGTCTATTTCCATTTTTTGAAGGGTTTCCTCATAAATGAGGTTCAATCCGCTGCCTCCGTCCATGAGTACCTTGGTGAGGCGAAAGTCATCCACTATAGGACTGAGTACCAATGCGGTTGGTGCTCGAGCTGTTCGGAGTTTAGGTTCATCACTGGCATTAAGAGTAATAGCCGTGTCACTCTATGGGTTTATTGTTGCTACTTGATAGACTTCGGCGAGGCCGCGGAATGTTCTTTTTCGCATATTAATTGATGCAAAAGTCTCGAAGACTGTTAAGACTGTACTGGAGTCCCTGAGGTGGTTTTCTGCGGCCTCCGGGATTAGGAGATCTTCGCCCCTTTTGGCCACCTGCCAGAGTATCCAACATGCTCTAAGGCTATGAGTTGCTGTGGCGTCCTCTGTACTATGAATTTTACAGGGTCCAATAAGCCATCCCTCCAGTACGGTTCCATGCCCTGTAGAGGGTTTTGGTTTTTTGGTTTTTAAACCGGGTGTCTGATGATGATGCACCCTTTTATTTCAGACGAGGTTTCTATTCAGGGCCGGATTGTCCCAAAATTTAGTTTCGGTTTTCCGGGCGCTTTCCATCGCATAGAAAATTTAGTTTGTTGAAATCTATTTAGTAAAACCATTGTACTGTACCCTGTAATAAACTAACTACTCTACTGTTGCACTAGCCACTGGATTAGTGTATATTTGTAGTATTCGAATGTTGTTGCATTAGCGTATGGAGATAAATAAAGTGTGGCAAGCTTTCCCAGATATGTGCTCAAGAAAACTACTACCTGTTTTTTTAAATACTAGACGTTTGGGTACTTTAAATTAAACCGTGAAAACGTCTTATATTAAGGAACAAAGGGTGTAGAGTTCACTCAAATTATCCCAGTAAAGCTAGTCACACCTTTGTTAAAATTAATGTTCATTATGTTACCGGAGGAGGTATGTATGTTTGTCTCTAATGCCTGTCGACTACATACCTGACATCATGATGTAATGTTAAGTCATTTCCTTTTGTACAGTGTCACTGAATTGTCAAGGCGGTGATGGCATTTTATTTTAGTAGAACTGCACAAAATTTGCTTAAAAGAAGAGGAAAGGTCAGGAATGGCTCAGTTTTTCGGAAAAAACTATGTATGCCTTACTGACATCAGCCGCTGTTGCTTTATTTATTCCTTCAAACAGGTGGTTAGAAATAGTCTTGCTACCTTTTCCCATTATGAAATTGGAATGCTTATATTTGTGAGTCTATGCTTCAACTAGTGCCACTTTTAGAGTAATCACACTTTCAATATCTATGCAAACAGGGATGCTCGATTTTAGCGGAACTGCACAAAAAGTCCAACTGGTTCAACATTAGGAGCATGTTTTTTTCAAACCTTTATATCCAATTGGTGGCACTATGAGCTGTTCATTACGAAGGTACATGGTTTGCTACTATCTTTCTACTCTTTTTGTACTGTCATTAGATAGTAATACTAGTGGTTTGCATGTGAATTTATTGGCAGGACAGGATTCAATTATTGGATGCTCAATTTCGGTTGTATTGATTTCACCTCTTCCATCACTGGGAACATGGATATCCTTGGTCTGATGAAGAATAGGCGCTATATTTCTGCTCTGAACCAGCATATCAATTCAGTATGAGATTGTCCAGGGCAAAACATAACTGTATCAGATTGTCCAGTGCGGAACATGACAGATGCTAAGCGGAAGAGACATGTTTAAACCGAAAATACAAGGTGTGGTATATGTTTACTAGCTGCTTGATATTTGTGCAGACAGAGATGTCTGCCCGTTGCTATTTGGCAAACAAACAAAGTATCCGCAATTTTGGTTGAACTGCACAAGAGAATAGTATAGTCACTGCATGCAGTGCCATTTGAAAATAGACACAGAAAGATTGGATAGTCACTTCATGGACTGCGGAAAAGTAGTATTGTACTATTTATTAGCCAACACTAGGTGCTTCATTGCTTTGGTCTGATTATACAATGGGCATCATTTTGCCTAAGTTAAAGTTTGTATTCCGAAAATAGTCTCGCAGTGTGATCGAGAGAAGACCAAATCATATTGCAGTGGATGTTCCTCCATCATGTGTGGTTCATTCTCATGGTTCAAGCTGTTGGTGAAACCACTTACATTTGCAAGAGGAATTATAGACTTCACAAACAAATTTGTCTTTCAGTCTGTACTGAATGTTAGCCAAGAGAAGCATCCATGTTAGTAGGAAGAACATATGTTTTTTCTAGATCTCTGCTTTTGGGGCTACATATTTGTATATGATCTGTTATTGTATATCTTAATATTTTTGTTGTTGATTTGTTATTGTATATCTTAATATTTTTGTATATAAACTTGGTCAAAGTTTGTGAAGCTTGACTTTTAACAAAGCTAATATGCGAACTAAATAAAAACGGAGGGAGTAGCTCCTTTCCGGTTTGCAGGGCTTAATTCAAACCTCTCACCAACCAAGGTACTTCCTCCATCCGGGATTTATTAGTCCCGTGAGCAAAGCAGCAAGACCAAGGCATGGCAATAATTAACGGCATGCAGAACCTTAAGCCTGATTAATTCCGCCGATTTAAGTGGCTGCATGCGTGCCCTCGGCTGCGACTCATTGCATGCTGCTTCGCGTACTGCCTGCGAGCGATTCTGAGTGCCTGCATGCAGCCGGCCGTAATTAAGGCAGCTAACTGATGCGAAAAAAGATACACTTTAAATCTGTGGAATCATTATTAATGAGGGAGATGATTCGAGTGCACTTGTTTGACCGCCATGCCGGCGTGCGACCCAGACTAGACGGGACGGCACAGTCATAATTTCAGTTTCTCTAGTTTTCCACGGCAAGCTGGCGCGCTAAGACATTATGCATTGAATTCCGATGACCGTCGCGCTACCTTCCGCCTATAAGTACTGTTTCCCGGCCTTCTAAGGTGCCACCGTGACCCAACTCGCCATATCCTCATAAGCCCCCACCGGCCCGACGTCGCTCGCCATGTCCGCCATGCCCCCGCCCGTCCGCGGTAGGCGACGCCGGAGGCGGTCACCGCCGGAACTAGTGTTCGGATTTTCACCGGAAGGAACACGGAGGGAGGAGGCATTCTATCTGTCTTTAGATGGCAATGCGGAGATCAAGGAGTTGTTGGAGCGCGACCACATGGCAGAGGAGCAGGAGTTGTTGGAGCGCGACTGCCTGGCGGAGGAGCAGCGTAACGCCGATTTGTACCGCCAGCGGGACATGGAGCAGCAGCGCACCGACGCTCTGAGTCGCGAGCAGAGCGCCCGCAACTGGGCTGACTACGTGGAGGCCGGCGCCCGACAAATAGCCCTAGAGGCTGTCGGGCACGCACGCGTTCGTGATGCCGATTTTTACTACCAGCTCGTCAAGTGGGTTTCCCGCTTGGAAGCCAAAGCTTCGGTGGACCACGCCGGCATGGAAAGGGCCAACGCGCGCGAGCAACACGCCCTATCGCACCTCTGGCAAGTCCGAGGCGAGGCGGAGGACGCCGGTGCCGGCGTTTAGCATGGACAGAAGATGGCGGTCGGCATCGTCTAGTTAGCTAAGAGTAAGTTAGTACTTGTACGCTACTAGATTGTTAGTGGGAGTAGATAGTTAACTTGGCTATGATGGTTGTCAATGTGGAAGTTCAGTACTCTATATGTGGATCAGACCTGTTACTTTGGTCTGAATGTTGAACTTTCTGTTTGAACGTATGGCATGGGCTGTTATTTTTTTTAAATGGGTTGTATTTGTCCTCCACGGTTTAGAGGCTGACTTGTGGGCCTAGCAAGTTGACGCGTACACAATCATGAGATGATTGTACGTGGAGAGGATGACAGCAGGGACCCGCCAAGGTCATGGCAGTACGCAAGCAAGTGCCTCCTTATTTCAAGCCAATAGAAAATGGCTCCTCCTAGTGGATTTCTGACATTTGGGTCCCATGCCATTGTCAACGTAGTCAATAAACGAGAGAATTGCACAACGAGCGGCTGACACCAGGGACCCAGCAGCTCGCCCAGTTATTTTTGTTTTGGGTTAATTTGATAAATGCCACTCCAAATCTGGTGTATCCGAGAAATGCCACTGCAATTTCCAAACTTTGAAAAATGCCATTTCATGCCATTTCTAGTGGAATTTTTCGAAGTCTGGAGTGGCGTTTTTCAATGTTTGCAAACTGCAGTGGTGTTTTTCAAAGTTTGCAAAAATTGCAGTGGCATTTTTCAAAGTTTGGAAATTGCAGTGGCATTTTTATGAATCGCCATAATTGGAGTGGCATTTATCTAATTTGTTTTTGAGATGGAAGCACGGTGTCAACTGGGCTGCGCGGGACACTCTGGCCTGTCTAGACAGCCTTTTCTTTTATGTTTACCACAGACCAGCCCAGTAGTTTTTTTTCTTTCTGAAAATGGCTAGCCCAGTTCTTTTGTGATTTGTCAAGTAAGTCACTTTATCAAGCCTGTTGGGCTGCAAATCTTTCAAGACGAGGAGAGCTTCATTCGGCTGGCCGAGAAAATGGCCTATCAGTAATAAGAAATGGGTTGTACATTTTTCAAACACATCAAACCGGCAATTATTTTCAAATATCTTTTTTTCATTTCGAGATTTTAAATTGCATTGATTTTTATGCGTGGACAATTTATTGGATTTTATATTGATATACATTTATTTTTAAAATCAGTCTAAATGTGACTCGAAATTTTGGGATTAAAAACAGTTCAGACCGCACCGACATATGCAAAATTTCGTATAATTTTTTAACCGTGGCCACAATATGGGCTGTAATGCTAACATAAAGAATATGGGCTCCAAAAAACCGTAAGAATTAGCAAATGGGCTGTAAATTATTTGAAATAATGGCAGATGGGCTGTATGCTGTTTTCCACAGATTTGAGGCTTTCCACAGATGGCATGTATACTGTTGGATGTCCATCCAATGGCCGTCATGCTTCTTCAATCTCTGCTCTTCCTGCTCCAGCCGCTCAAACAAGCGCCGGAGGGACTGCCTGCTCCCTCCCCCCGCGGCCGGCTGTGCTGCCGTGCAGGCCTCACCACCCCACCGTACTCCCATCGCTGGCCTAGATATCCCTCTACTCACCCACACCTACTGTTATTCTTCGGCGACGGCAGACGAACCAGTAAACCCTCATACAGTCGTACTCCCCTCCGCGTGGGAAACAAAAACAATGCCCGAGTCTTCCCTGCCTCCGTGTCGTTCTCTTCCTAGGCCTCGCCGTCGTCCACCGCCCTGGTGCTCTCGGCATGGCGTGGTCAGCGTGGTCAATGACCGACATGCATCTGAAGTGGATTGTATGTGGAGAGGCTGACAGCTGGGTCCACGGCCACACGCAAGGAAATGCCTCCTTATTACGCGCAAAATAATGATTTCCTCCACCTGACATCTGGGACCCACCGAAATGGCCTCTGTATTTCGCGAAAAAAATGTTACTGTCGCTGACAGCTCGGACCCACCAGCTATATCTTTGCACGCAAGGAAGTGCCTCCTTATTACGCACAAAAAAATGAATACTCCCCCTGCTAGCTGGGACCCAGTATAGTGGGCCTACTAAGTTGACGGGGACGAAGGGCTTTGTCAACTTAGTCAATATGCATGATTCTAGCTCGACTGACCGTACGATGTCCATCCAACGGTCGTAGTGCTTCTTCAACCTCTGGTCTTCTTGCTCCAGCCGCCCAAAGCAGCACCGGTTGTGCCACCTGCTCCTGCCTCCCGTGGCCGGATGTGCTGCCGCGGAGGCCTCACCGCCCCCATACTACTCCCACCGCTGGCCAGGCCATCCCTCCACTCCACTCACCCACACCCCCTGTTATTCTGCGGCGACGGCAGCACAGCCGAATCAGTGAACCCTCGTACTCCTCTCCACGTGGGCATCCACTGCCGCGTCTTCCCCGGCTTTGCGTCGTCCCCTTCCTAGGCCTCGCCGTCATCCACCACCGTGGTGCTGTCGGCGCCGCGTGGTCAATGTGGTCAAATACCGAATTCCATCAGAAGAATACTGTACGTGGAGAGGCTGACAGCTGGGTCCACGGCAGCCGCAAGGAAGTGCCTCCTTATTACGCGGAAAATAATTATTCCCCCACCTCACAGTAGGGACCCACCGGATGCCCACCAGTATATCACGAAAAAAACATTTGCCCCTGACTGCTGGGACCCACCCGACAGGCCACCGTATTTCACGAAAAAACGTTCCCCCTGCTGTCAGCTCGGACCCACCGGAAGTGCCTCCTTATTACGCACAAAAAAATGAATACCCCCTGCTAGCTGGGACCCACCTTGGTGAGAGGCTGACTTGTGGGCCTACTAAGTTGACGGGGACGGAGGGATTTGTCAACTTAGTCAATATGCACAATTCTAGCTCTAGTGACCGTACGATGTCCATCCAACGGCCGTAGTGCTTCTTCAACCTCTAGTCTTCTTGCTCCAGCCGCCCAAACCAGCGCCGGTCGTGCCTCGTGCTCCTGCCTCCCATGGCCGGCTGCGATCCGGCGGAGGCCTCACCGCCCCCTACTACTCCCACCACTGGCCAGGCCATCCCTCTACTCACCCACACACCTTGTTATTCTGCGGTGACGGTAGCCTCACACCGCAGCGAACCAGTGAACCCTCGTACTCCTCTACGTGTGGTCATCTGCTGCCGCGTCTTCCCCGGCTCCGCGTCGTCCCCTTCCTAGGCCTAGCCGTCGTCCACCGCCGTGGTGCTCTCGGTGCAGCGTGGTCAATATGGTCAACGACCGACTTCCATCGGAAGAGTACTGTGCGTGGAGATGCTGACAGCTGGGTCCACGGCCGCAGCAAGGAAGTGCTCCTTATTACGCGCAAGATAATTATTCCTCCACCTGACAGCAGGGACCCACCGGACGGGCCACCGTATTTTGTGAAAAAAATGTTTCCCCCTAACTGCTGGGACCCACCATCTACACCTTCGCACGCAAGGAAGTGCGCCTGGGCAAAAAAAATGATTCGCCCCCCTAACTGCTGGGACCCACCAGCTACATCTTCGCACGCAAGGAAGTGCCTGACAGTCGGGACCCACCTGGTCGAAGCGTACGTAGCGTTGTCATTCTGGTCACGAACGTGTACGTACATATATACTGGTCGATGTAGAGGCACGCACGTGTCATAGTAGAGGCACGCACGTAGCATGTACACGTATGTACAGCGGCCAGGGTGCAAGAAAGAAAATACGGCCACATATGTGTACATACGGGCGGGGTCTCGAACGCCTACTCGCGCATACGTACGTTCAGGGCTCGTGTACATGGCTGGGTCGGAACGGAGAAACAGCGTCGTCGTCGTGTTCATGGGGAGGCAACGGAATGCGTCGTGTTCATGGGGAGGCAAGGAAATGCGTCGTGTTCATCGGGAGGGCTTGGACGGAACAGGCGATGGAAACGAGGCCTGGCGTATCGCAGAACGGAGGAAACGGCCTTGTGTTCGACCGGCCACGTTTGAAACGGGATCCTGTTCATCGGGAGGGGTCTGGCGTACCGCAAAACGGAGGAAACGGACCTCCTACGGTCGAAACGGGGGTCCTGTTGATCGGGAGGGGTGTGCCGTACCGCAAAACGTACGAAACGGACTTGTGTTGGAGCGCTACGGTCGAAACGGGGGTCATGTTCATCAGGAGGGGTGTGGCGTACCGCAAAACGGGACTCCACGGGATACTGTTCATCTCCACCATCGCCCCCCTTCAGCCTCCATGAGCTACTGTTCATCCACCGTCGACCTCCTCCAGCCTCCACCTGCGACTGTTCATCCACGGGCTCCTGTTCAACCAGCCTCCACCGCGCGCTACTCCACCGGCTACTGTTCAACCAGCCCTCTCCACGGGCTCCTGTTCAACCACCCCTCCACGGGCTACTGTTCATCCTGCCCTCCACCGTCTACTGTTCATCCTGCCCTCCACGGGGTGGTCCTGTTCATCCAGCCCTCCACGGGGTCCTGTTCATCTAGCCCCAACCGACTCGATTGATCGGGGTCCT